>NC_088299.1:15173547-15473547 GCF_032854445.1 Liolophura sinensis | reverse complement strand
AAGTCTTCACCTCGGGAGAGCAAGATGTGCCATTGATCTCGGCGCGAGCAGTGGGCATTTTGTGTTGTGAGGCAACATAATGTCATGGATTGACTGATCCAGTACTCTGTTCTGATTGGCCAGCTGGACAGTGACTGACTTGTGATTGGACAAAATCTGAACGAACACATGTAATCATTGTGTGAGAAAATGGCATAAGGGCAGAGGTTCTCAGACTGAAAACCTAGTGCTACAAAAGGATGTGTTGTCTGTGTGTTGGAAGACTATTAACTACTCGAAATGTGATATAAAAAAAATAAACTTTACAGACAGTAATTCCATAGAATTGTGTGAAAACTGGTCACATGACCGATATGTTTGTGTTATATGCTAAAGTTGTGGTCTGAATCCTAGACCGTGCTGACTGGCAACATGGGACAGTATTTGTAAATACAGGCTGATCAGTGAGGAGAGAATCTTTCCGTATCTTGTCCGTGGAGCTTTCTAGTTGAGGCCCAATCTACAGAGTGTATATAGAGACTATTTATTGTGGCAAGGGAAATACGGCTTCGAATGCACAGCAGTAGGTTCCATGTTATAAATGGTGTTGAGAAATATACTATCTGTTCAGGTGTATATTAGTTATAAACTAGTGGCTTTGTCCCAGAGGGTTAAGCCTGTCTGAGTATATGGCAGTAGAGCTTGTGCAGCGTTGTTGAACTGAGGGTAAGGATAAAATATAACTCTTACATTCTGTGGTTTTGCTTAAACCTTTTAATGATGGTTTTCTATGGTTTGTATGGCTTATGGGCTTTTATCTTTGTTTCTTTCGTACTGTATTTTAACCATTCTCTCACTGTGATGGCTTGAGTGTGAATGAATAGTGCTCAGCCCGTGAATTTTCTTGCGTTTGATATTATTCTCCAGTTTGTACTTTGAAAACCTTAAGAGTGAATTACTCATACTAGAACCTGAAATATATGTAAAGAAGATGCTTCATGTACGGAAGGCAAGTTTCATCTTCATCCTCAGTTATCAGTCATTTTCATCCCGTGTACAAAACATCATTAAAACATATGTTCTTATTTGTACAAAAGAAATATGATCTTTATGCATCAAGTTGTAATAACTCCCTGGTTTTACAGAATATTTTTTAGAAATTTTTGTTCACGGTCACTTACATATAGTTTTACCGATTTTCAAAAGCTATGCAAGGAAACAAAAATTTTAATGCAAACTGTTTTTGTTTTATTTTTAACATAAAGTCGATGCTTTGGAAGTTTTCATGTTCTGATTGTGTTCTATAATGTGCTTATTTAACTTATCCCTTCTAGAATCTAGTGAGTCATTGTCGTATCATTTCACGAGGAGAAAAAAGGTCTGTCCATAATTTTTATGTTAAAGAATTCTAGGCAAGCTATTCGTAGATTTGAGGTTTTAAATGCACCAATAAATACAATTTAGCATTTACCTTTAGCCACATATAAGTAAGAGAAAGTTTAGATGGCTGTAGACATGCAGTCGGTCCTGTCTGCTATCTCAGCCACAGTGTTAACATCAAAAATTTTACCATGCTATACAGGATATGATGATGTCCCACGGACTCCTTCCTCTTTGCTCCCATGTATCACTGCTGCCCGGGGCATGATTGTTACCTGTGCTGGTAGAATTTAATATCCCTTCAAGGTACTGATTGCTCAGAAATGCTGATGATATTGTGAGCTATCAAGACTGAAACAGCCTTACAAAGCATGAAACTCTCAGGCTGTTTCACATCATAATCCAGAATACAGCACTATTCTTACCTGTTTGGTGACCTGACGAGTCAAAATTCAGGTACCAATCTAGCTGGCCAGAATTCCTGACTGGTTGAAATCAAACAATTATCTATGGCCATTTTGGTCTCTCAGAAAGATCAGGTATCCACTTTCTCCACCTTAAGGATTTGTAAAATGTATGTCTGAAACAAGGATTGCAAAAGTTACTGAAAAAACATTTGGAGGGAAACAATCGTTTCTGATACGAAAAAGTGACCAGAAATAGTCTGCTTTATAAAATCTTCAAGGAATTAAAATTTGTAGTCTGTTTTTTTTTTTTTTTTTGGAGTGTGTAAATTACTCAGTATACCAGTTTGACAAGTTAGGAATATCCAGCGCTGTTTCTTAAAGAGATCGTAACGTTACTCCGGCCTGATCACCATAACGAGGTATACTGCCTTGGCACTTGCGACCAGCGTAATGTTATGACTGATTTGAGAAACAGCCCCCAGGCTCTATAGTTGTTATGAGTGCAGTTTAGTTTTGCCCACTGTTGCTGGTGTTTCATTATGGTCAGAATAGGAAGAACTCTATAGTTTGCACAAAATACTAAGGAATGTGTTACCCTGAAACCCATTACATTTGAAGCATTTGTTCTTGATAGAAACAGATTCTGTTGGTTCTTCCAGCTGTCAGATATTTGTTCACATATCTGAAAATAAGTACTTTGTAGAAAGTATTTTATTGTTTTTTTTTTTTTTTAAGAACTAGTTAATAACTAGTTAATACATAATCCATGGTTGTGGATTTCTGTATAATGTGGACAAGGACAGTATCACATTAAGTTGTTTGTGATAATCTATGCTGTTTTATTGGTAATTTGTTTCAGTTTGAATGTACTATTATTGACGCTGCACGTAGTTACCTTTAAATTTTGTAAGCTCATGCCGCGAGTTGTCAAAACAAGTATTTTTCTGTTACACAAACTTCTAAGCCTATGTGTTCACATGTTGGCACGAAATAACCTATGTTTATGTAACTTTGATTATTTTATGAATTATATCCATGTCAATATGTACATTTTGTAAGTAATTCTAGGTTCATAGCAAACAACCATGTTCTTCAAACCATGTACATAAACTCATTAACAATCGCCCGCAATCTTTGTCGATTTTCTTAGAGCAATAAATATGTCAACAATTCATACAAAGTTTTGAGTGAAATTGTCAATTTTGCATTTGTTGATAACATTACAAAAGGCACAAGAGAGAGACTTTAACTCAGGCTCATGCTAGCTGAATTTGGGAAAAGCCCTCATTAACTCAGTTAATAAAGGACCTCGCGCGCAGTTAATGCAGGCCCTCAGTGACTCAGATGAAAAAGGGTTTCACTGACTCTCCTAAAAGGGCGCCCTCAATGACAATTAAAACACAGTGTAACAACGACGTCTTCGATGAAGGATCATACTTGGTCAGTGAATTTATTCGGTTGAAAAATGGTACTTAATGAATGAGTATGAAAAGACCTTCTGTGACAGTTAATGATAAGCCTTAGCAACTGTTTGTAAACTTGTTACAGAAAGATAATAAAGCAGGGGCTAAGTGGATATATATTTTATCTGCGACTGCACCAGCTCAAGTCATTCACACACGTCTGTCTGTCGGTCAGGCAAATTTGAGACACTGTATTTTTAACTCGAGTCATTCGCTTAAGATAAAAGGTTTGAGTGCAAGACAACATGGAGTTTTTTGCGTACATGTACGTCGCACTGATCGCGAATTTGTGCATATGTTAGTCTGGCTACATATTCAGAGTATTGCGGAATGTGTATTTCTACAGCCTGCATTACATCATCTATATCCATCGACCATAATGCTGGTCGTCGTCGTATAAGTGAAATATTCTTGAGTACGGCGTAAAACACCAATCAAATAAATGGTTAAATATACCACCCTATGATAGCATCGACTTCTGGCTTCGCTCTGAAGAGATTACATTGACATGCTCTTTTCCCATATATGGAATTCCCCTGGAGAGCGCATTCGCCCTCGCGTCGACATCGCCTATAGGGGCCTATACTGAGTTTGTGTGGTCTTATTCTCAGGTCCCTCGCTAAGTGAATTGCTCGTGTAAAATATTCCCAATTTGACCGACCCACACAGGACGACTTGGAGAGCTGCTTAATCGTAGCTAATAGTGCCAAGTTTGACATGCGTGATCTGCTCTTTTGGTCCGGACGTGATGGATATAAATCTATGCGTCGAAACAGGCATTACCCTGTAATGTATATACACGTAACTGTAACAGGAATACTTAGTTTCTTTACTCTCACACAGTTAGACCATCTAATGAACACATACTCATATCTTTACTTTTCCAAAAACCCTGGGAAAGAAATGTAATATTCTGCTTTCAGCTATACTAATAGGCCTGTCTGTCCCAAAAATTAGAAGAATTAGGGTAGTGTACAAGCCATGAACTAAAATGGACGTTGCAGATCGATTATGGTAATACGTGCTGGGCCTTGTCGTATACGTGAAATATTCGCACGGCGTGAAACACCAATCAAATAAATAAATGAATACAAAAAAAAAAAAACACGAAAAAACAAGAACGGTCATAATTTGGTTGAAAATGAATGAAACTCGAAACTGAACTGTAACTTATCCCTGTGAAGCCGATGTTCCACGTTTCAAGTAATTGAAAATATGTTTTTTTTTTAATGTTTTGAAAAACTCCGGGAAACTGTCAAGTGTGTAACAGGACAAACAGGCCAAGAAATGAACGACACATCGCGAAACTCGAGCTTGATCTGTGCTGACTTGATCATGGTGAAGTCACATACTTGGATTCATTTGACAAACCCTTTTGAAAACTGTCATGGTCCAAAATTTGATAGACTTGTTTGACTTGGTAGAGATTATACGGGAAAACTTGAATGTAAGCTGTAATTCGTCATGATGAAGAAGAACAGGTTTACATGTACCAAATTTCTATACCATAGGATGGACCGTTAATTTAAAAAGAGTGCGGAAAGTTGTAGAAAATAAACACAGGACGGGAACACTAATGTTCTCGATGAGATGACTAAGGTACGAACAAGTTGCAGGCCTACGTAAGCTTTGTTTAACTGCATCCGATTTTTGGTGTGTGCATCGCTAATATATCGTACTGAAAGGCACCTGTGTTCCACAAGAAGTGCAGCGCTATTCACCTGACACATGTTTCAACTGTAAATAGGGCCATTTATGACTTATGTAAGTGTTTGCATGAAAAGTATCATATGAAGGCCTTTATTCGCTTCTGAAAGTGCATTTTTATGTTGCCAAACCAGCTGAAATTCATAAAATTGGAGCAGTACAAGGGACACAACTCTCCATGAGTGGGTGCTGTGGACTGTCGCGAGGTCTAGCTTCCCTTGAATAATCCAGTCTCATATCAAAAGTATGCCTCAACAGAACTGCAGAGGTCAACAGGTTAATGGAGCTACTCCACTTGATGGAACTGTGCAAAAGAAACAAAGAAAGACTGAAAGCTTGAATGAATGAATCTTTTTTTTTATTTTTGCTTGAATGATCTATCAAGAAATATCAACAAAAGTACGTAGTTTAAGAAGTGTTATCGTTTTTTTTTAGTTGCAGCTCTTTGACAGCATCTATTTGGGAATATTTTCTGAAAAAGTGGCGAAAATCTTTCATCACGTGCTATTGTAAATAGTTAGCTAGAAAAGACAATATATTCTATTATCAAAGTGTCGACCCAACTTTATATACGTGTGTTTAATACTGCCGTGACCATGGTTTGAACTCATTCATTTTTTCTTGCAGCATTTGTATCCAGTCATACGGACGTCCCAAGCCACTCCTATGATTGTTATCCAAACACGGAAGCTGGTATTCTCCGATATTTGTTTATTGGAATCGAGAAGAAGTATGCACGATTCTTTCATCCAACTGTACCGCTGTATAAGTAAATTATTCTGGAATAAATAAATAATATTGCCTGCCTTCGTCGTGTAAGTGAAATATTCTTTATCACGGCGTAAAACAGCAATCAATCAAATAAATAAATAAATCAATAAAAGCAAAGTGACATTTTCAGCTATTAACGTTCCCCCAGGACATTCCTCTAGAACATTCCCGCTACTAGACATTCCCTCTACGGACATTTCCCCCTACGACAGTCGCCTCTGTATGGATATTTACTCTATGGATATTTCCCCATAGGACAGTCGCCTCTATATGGATATTTGCTCTATGGACATTTCCCCATAGGACAGTCGCCTCTGTATGGATATTTACTCTATGGGCATGTCCCTTCCTAAGACATTTCTCCCTAAGGACATTTCCTCTATATATTGCCTCTATATATATATATATATATTTCCTCTTATGTATAATTTCTCCACGACATTTTCCCTATGGACCATTGCGCCAATAAAATTCCCCCATGCCCCCCCCCCCCCCCACCCCGTCCCATGGACATTTCTTGCTCTAACTCACTCACAACATTTTCCCTACGGACAATTCCCCCAATAACTCCTACCCCCCACACCACCTCCCACCCCCGTCCGCAAAGCTACAGACATTTCCCTCTATGGGCATTTCCCTCAGTATACATTCCCCCCCTGTGGACATTTCCCCCTATAAAATTCCCCCAATGAAATAACCCCGTGAAAAGTTTCACCTATTTATTTCGCCTTTGGAAATATTCCTCTAACATGTACGTAACCAAGTTATGTGATAAAATATACAGTTGTATGTCTATTTATAGTTATACCGTATAGTAGATCTAATTATATCTTCGTGAAAGTGTTGGGTACGTGCGAAGGTCTTACAGCAACCTGCAAATGGTCGTGGATTTCCACCGGGCTATGCCTGGTTTCCTCCCTCCATAATGCTGGCCGTCGTCGCATAAGTGAAATATTCTTGAGTACGGCGTAAAACACCAATTAAATAAATAAACAAATAAATAATTTAAATTGTTGGGTTTTGCAGTACGTTTTACCCAGTTAATCCATGAAATAATTTGTTTCATACTCTTGAGGATTATACAGAATTGCGAACCTCACAATCTTGTAAAAGTACTACAGTAAATGTATTTATTTAATTTGTGTTTTTTTACGCCGTACTCAAGAATATTTTACTTATTCGACAACGGCCAGCATTATAGTGGGAGGAAACCGGGCAGAGCTGGGCGGAAACCCACGACCATCCGCAGGTTGCTGACAGACCTTTCCCCGTATTACTACAGTATATTTAGGAATAGTAATATAAGGTTAGACTGGATTCTACCAGTCTTCACGTGAGACTTGGGCAGTAAAATGAAGACTTGCTTCATGATGTAAAACTGTCAGGTATCTGCATTAAATGGTAGCATACTGATTATGATATTTACATAATATTACACTTGAATGAGTTGTTTTGCTAAAATGCCATGCTTTAAAAGTAGCAGAAATGCATGATATATTTATTTATTTATTTGATAGGTGTTTTACGCCGTATGTAAGGATATTACACTAACACGACGGCGGTCAGCATTGTGGTGGGAGGAAACAGGGCAGAGTCCGGGGCAATCCCCGATCATCCTTGTAATGGTTGCTTGTTATGCATGATGTACATTACTACACTGAAAGGAGAAAGAAAAGAAAAAGAAAAAGAAAAGAAGAAAAAATATGTGTTTTATTCACGTCTTTCACTGAATGAATGAATGAATGATTATGGTTAGTGCCATATTATTGGTAATATTTCAGATACATCGTGATGATCTGTCATCAATGAAAATTGTTGGCTGCTTCCGCCTGCATGAATCAATCTTGTAATGTTTAACCTTATGTATACTTTCTTAGTTCTTTGATGGTTTGTATTGAACTGTTTGGAAACTGGTTGTGCGAGTATTAAATCAGAACTTTTATCACACCGAAGGTGTCGCCTAGAACATACCTTGCGTCTTTCCAACATCATTGAAACTGTTGACTGCTTTTCTTCGCATGATTCCGTCCTATTTTCGTACTTTATATACTTTCTTAGTTCTATGGTGGTTTGTGTTATATATCGTTATGGACGTTGCCCTTGCGTTTATTGACCTGATTGTTGATGTCCGTTTCGACGCATAGATTCGAAGGCGGGCTGTGGCCATATTTAAGGTGCTTGCCTTTAAATGGCTAGCTCACACGAGATATGTATGCGTGTATATAGGACAGTTTCTTGGGGCCTCGAGACAATAAGCGGTCGACGGTCATTCTGTGAAGTCTTACGCGAAGTTCTCTGAACCTATGCGTCGAAGCAGACATTTGTATACCAGCCGTCAACAAAGCTGGAGGTTCCAAGTCCACCAAAGATCTAACAAAGTACATAAAGTACGAAAATAGGGCGGACTCAAGCAAAGAGAAGCAGCCAACAGTTTTCAATCACGTTGGAAAGACGCAAGGTATGTTCTAGGCGTCTGAGTGAAATCATTATTCAAATCGTGTATTATGCTAAAATATCAGTTGTCGATAACAAAATATTTATCTCAGTTGAGCTTTGATTGCATCTGTTCTTATATCGAACGTGGCGATCTGTTTCAACATGATGAATATACATTCGTAGCCCGGGCTAAATGGAATTAAACATAGTTATGAAGCACAGCGCTTGATGACGACACCGCTTGACGAAGGAGATCGCTTGCCTTCCACCAATCTGACACGTGGACAAATTCGCCAGTATACATGTAGCTTGCCAAAGGTAGTTGGTTTACACCAGGCACTCTGGTTTTTTCCATCCCAATTGTACTACTTAAGCGCCGTTTGTATATACGAGTGTAAAAAAATACAAAAAGTAATTATCTATTTCAATTACAGTGTTTTTTTCAGTTTAGTTAGAAAATGCGTAGATGAGTTTGTAAACCTGTTCCTGATAGATCCGCGAAGAGGACAGGTGACGTATAAGGAATTTGACCTCATGACATAACTTTAGACTATGCTGCCATATAGTCAACATAAAGGTAACCGCATTATACAGGCATGCATGTAACACTAAAACGTGTTGAAGCAATGTGGATGGCGTTACAAATCACATAGTATACAGTCCTACTATTGCACACATATCTGTTGTTTGTTGGGTAGGCATTTACGACACAAATAAAACACCTGCTCTCAGTCGGTGACCTGCATGCAACTCGCTCATCAAGCGTGCTTAGTACATATGCCGCTCGTGTTTACGGGTCTGTTGATAAGTCGGAAATGTGTATTTAACACCAATCCTGTGGTACACGCTGTGTCGGTCGTGAAGACCGCACTGGTCCATCCTACATGTATGTAACACACTGCTTGTTAGATGTACCGGTATGAAAACGTGTGGACCTGCCTTTGCACACGTCACTTTACCAAGGATAGACGAACATGTAAATCTCGACATACGCAGAGTGCATGAAAGAGGTGGACATACTTTTACTTGAGGATAAAGGATCGCGAAATGCTACGTACCTGAGGTGACCTAAATTCGATAGTCGAACTGAAAACGCGAAAAAGCACGAGTCAGTCACTAGACCTACCCAGCTGAGGAGTTTGGATGTGTTGTCATGGATTCTGCTACATGTAAGGCATTCAAGACTTTGGTGTTCCTGTTTGTCCTCTGCTGCTCCACTGTGCTAGCAGCCAGAATCGGCAACCCTCCAGTGGTGGAGAGTAAGTTACAGTTTTATTCTCTGCTACGTTGTTTTTAACACGAGATGGAAAGGCTTCTCAGCACCATGCACTGAGATGAGAAATATACTGACCCTGATGCATGCTGGGGCATACCGGAGTAAGGATATATATATATATATATATATATATATATATATATATATATATATATATATCCTTAATCTGGAGATATATATATATATATATATATATATATATATCTCCAGATTCTCTTATGGCTTCTCAAAACTTTGCTAGCATTTGTTTGGTGTTTACATTTTAACATTGCAACAGCTCAAGGTATTGCTGGTTTTTATTTGTTGTAATTAAATTTCTCGGCTGTTGTGTCTAGACTGCAATGTAGCAAGATTTAGAAAAATTTCTTTTGTTTTTCTGTCTCTGGAATGGAAGTACAGTTGACGATTAATATTTAGCTGAATGAGTATTACTCAGTGCATTGCTGTTCCTACATGCGTGAAGTAAAAAACTGTTGTGTACAGCGTTTAACTCCAATAATAAATATTGCTTCATTTCCTGAATTTTATCTCTCATTTCTATAAATCAACAGATTAAGATGCCATTCATAGTTAAATATGTCTCGTGCAACTTCCTGGAGAACATATCATTGTTTCTCTAGAAAGTCTACAGATATTTAATACAGCCCTTAGTTTTTGTGACACACAAGATGCGTTTTATAACCAGCTTGTCAGTAGTGAATGTCCCTTCCTTTGATAGCCTTAGAAAACACTAGAAAACTAGTAAACACTAGAAGAAAGTATGGTACGTTTCATTATTCTTTATACAGACAGGCCATTGGAATTGTACGTTAATTGTCAAGAATTCAAAACGCCAGGAAGATACCTAAAACGCTTTCAAAACAGTTAACATCAGTTTTTGGTTTGCGTATAACAGTCCCATATGTACAAGCTATATATTCCCTCCAATGAACTAATGAGGTATATAGGCGACCGGAATCCAGATGTTAAAGCTTCTCTATTCTCAAGACCCAGGGGCTTTCTTCAGAACCTCTATGTTTACTCATACTAATAAAGGTAAACACGGAGGAGGTAATTATAACCATGGTCAACCTACCTTCTGCCGTTCGGCATCACGTGCACCCCACAAGGCATCAAGATGGGGCGTATTTATAGCCAAAGGTTCATCCACTCCACAGTAGTTTTGATTGGGTGCCAGCTCATGTCGGTATTGTTGGGAACGAGATGGCAGACTCCCTGGCGAAGAAAGCTTTATCCTTTTTTGATATACTATCCAAAAAAAGAAACGCATAGGTGTTTTGTTTTATTTTAAAATGAAATAAATAGATTTTGTCTTCATTTCATGAGCAAAATGTGTTTTAATATTGTTAATAGTCACAGTTAGCACACATTTTATTCCTCAAAACATTTCTTGGTTGAAAATGTTGAGTTTGGAGGCCGTTTTTGGAAGAAGTAAAAAATACAGCACCACACTGCATCACGTGCAGTCTTACACGCCGAACTTACGCATGGAAAGCATGCAGTGTGTGACTATAAAACCGCAACTTCGGGCCGGAAATCGGCGTCTTTCAAGTGGTGTTTTCAAGCTGATTCAACATGCCACGTCTTGACACTGTCACAAGAAATATTGCCATTGGAAGACTTCAAGCTGGAGAGTCCCAATCGTCCATTTCTAGGCGTCTACACGTCAGCCAGAGCACGATTTCACGGCTTGCTGCCCGCTACAACAATACTGGGACAACAAATGACCGTCGGCGTTCAGGTCGACCACGTGTCACTACAGCAGCCCAAGATCGCTACATAAGGGTCCTCCATTTACGTGACCGTTGTGCTACATCTGAAAGCACAGCAGCCAGCATACCGGGACTGAGGAGGATATCAGGTCAGACAGTGCGGAACAGGCTGAGGGAACATGGACTGAGAGCCAGGAGGCCCTATGTTGGGATCGTGCTGCGTCCTCACCATCGCGCCAATCGCCTCCGATGGTGTAACAACGTGACTGCATGGAATCTACGCAACTGGCGACGCATTTGGTTCAGTGATGAGTCCAGATTCCTATTGCAGAGACGTGATGGTAGAAACCGGGCTTACAGACGTGCTCACGAACGTTATGCCCCTAACTGCGTACGCCAAGTGGACAGATTTGATGGAGGGAGTGTGATTATGTGGGCAGCAATATCGTATACTGGTCGTACAAATCTTGTCCACGTTCAGGGAAATCTTACGGCCGTACGCTACCGAGACACCATCCTGCAGCCACACCTCTTACCTGTCATTGACGTTCAGCGGGAGTTGTTCCAGCAGGACAACGCCAGACCGCACACGGCACGTGTCACAAGGGGCTTCCTCGCCGAAAACAATGTAAATGTGCTACCCTGGCCGTCCCGTTCCCCGGATCTTAACCCAATTGAGCATCTGTGGGATGAACTTGATCGACGTCTACGCCAACGTCAACCTCAACCCCAAACGCTTCAAGAGCAAGTTGCATGTTTGCAGGAGGAGTGACAGAACATTCCCCAGGCCTCTATCCAGCGTCTCATCCAGTCCATGACAAGGCGTGTCAGAACTGTTATTCGTGCCCGTGGTGGTCACAACAGATACTGACATTCCACTCAAGTGGGAGACTCATTGTGAGTGTCTTACCTCAAGTTGATGGCCTTGTTGTCTAGATATGGACCCTTCCTTAATCTGTGTAAAAAAATATTTGCAGAATAGCAATTCTTATTTAGTTATGCATAATTGAAAAGACTGCATCACTTCCGCAAAAAACCGGGTTATGCGTTTCTTTTTTTGGATAGTATATATCCTTTCATGTGCCCTTAAACATAAATGAAATTATGAGTTATGTTACACCTAAGTTTGTGGATATTTGGCAGCAGCAGTGGAACGAATCTGATAAGGGTTTTTTTTTCATGAGTATAATCGTTCTGTTTTGCTAAATTCGCCATTATCATTACGTTCTCGACGAGATGAAACACTAGTTTTTCGCCTTATTTCTGGACATGGACACCTACAAATGCCTATTTATTTAGAATGAATCTGCATCCATCTGGGTTATGTGATATATGCCTAGTTAACGATGATATTTTGTATTTACGTGTAGCCGGCACTCTAAAGCTCGTCGTATTCTTTACCGGACTTACGCTTCATTGGCCTTCGGCATTTTACCTTAGCATCTGTTTTAAATCCTAAAACGAACCGAAATAAGACTTTCCAGGCTCTGGCCAATTTTCTTAGGAGATGTCGTCGCTTTTAATAATCAGTAGTATACAGAATATAACATATGATTGTGTAGATGCATTTGCCGAAGTATTAATAATAATATGAAGGTACATTTATTAGTGTTATCATGTTTGGACTACTCTATCTACTCTATGGTGGTTGTTCTTGTTTTTACCCATATGGAACTGATATGAGCTGACGCCTTTACTGTTTTGCCTCTGTATTATCTTTATCAGCTGTTCAGCTCTTTCTATACTATATTCTGTGTTCCATATATGTTATAACGCCTTGTAGGTTCTTACGCCCACCTTTCCCGACAATCTCTTTAATTCATATGCCTGTCCCTCTTGTATACGTGGATTATATGACTACATTAAGTGATGGCTATCATAGTAAGTAATGACCCATTACAAACATTACAAACATAACACTGGCGCGCATCGGCCCTTTGGCCTGGAAAAAAAACGCCACTGCAAATCAACTCCCCCCCACCGCCACCACCACCTCCACGGTAGGGGTTATTAGCTCCGATATCCGCCGAACCTCTATCAACGATGACCCACAGTAAATGGACTTTTATATAATGGACTAGACATTGGTTATTGGACATAGGATGTTGTAAATTCCAGTCGGATCAATAAATAATATTGGGCCCAATGCACCGCGTTGACACGCTAACACTAATGCACCCGAATGTTCAAACACTTACGAAACAAGTAAGACGTTCATGCGGTTCATGTGAAGATATAAAAAGCATTTCAAGAGGTAATACTGCGAGAACATGTCGCTGTCACAGCCGGTAAAATCTGCCTAGGGATACTATAGATACTGGGCGCCCGAGGAAAGATGATAAGTTGATAAGCTTAACTGACTTTAATAAACTTCAAAGTTTATCTCCATCCATTTTCCTGTCAGCAAGGTTGATACTCGTTACAGGCTTTTTGATCACCCTTGCTTTGCTGTACATATAAAAGT
Organism: Liolophura sinensis; assembly: GCF_032854445.1. Taxonomy (NCBI): domain Eukaryota; kingdom Metazoa; phylum Mollusca; class Polyplacophora; order Chitonida; family Chitonidae; genus Liolophura; species Liolophura sinensis. The sequence goes on along the minus strand of NC_088299.1, from coordinate 15,459,952 downwards.
CTTCAGAAAAGCACTCATTCGACGGCCAGTGATATTGCGGCCCGCGTACTGCCGCCATGGCATTTTGAGCCAATCATTGATCGTGTCTTCTAAGTGTGTATTTCCTTGTTTCGAAGCAAATGCACGAGGTACGTTCGGATACGATTTGTTCCTTGACTCATTACAAAACAAGCAATAAGCAGTGCTAGAACGGTGATCGATGTGCTTTTATTGAAACGAACAGGCAGCGGAAAGTCACTGCACCATCAGGCTATAACGGTGACAGCGAAAGAGACCGATCGATGCAGCCTATGTTGTTGTTGTTTCTGCACTAATTGCTGTCAAGCCTGTTTGCTTCAAAATGACAGTCCCCGGGAAATTTAACCTTGATGGTGGTGTCACATGGTAAAGTGAGGTAATTTCAATGACGAAGCAATTTTTCTACAATGAACATCAGAGAAGGAGCTCATAACAACAGGGTTACCCTAGCCTGGGGTTATTATTTGCGGTAACACGTCCACCTTTAGTATGAAATAAATTTATTCCATACACCACATACTTCTCACTACGGCCACGCCCCATATTGTTTTGAGCTCCTGTCAGTGTCAACAACTAAGATGGAATCTGATTGGACCATGGATTATGCATATTTATAAAGGAAAGTTCAGGGCTTGATGAGTTAACATAGCTCAGTAAATCAAGGTAGATGATGTTGGATATCGCCAGCTTGATCTCTATTTCGCTTCTTTCAAACCTTAATATCCCCTGGCAGGACATTTCTAACAAAGATCTTAATTGGCCTTAATAAACTGTAAAGACTATCAAATCCATTTGCCTTCGTCAGTCTATTGCTTCCTTCAAACCTTAATATCTTTTGGTAAGATATTTGTAACAAAATCTCCCCGACTCACGGCAGTAATGCATGCTTGATGTATGTCCTACCTCATGTAATGTCAGTGAGTGTCTCTATTGCCACTGCTTAAGCACCTTAATTGAGGTAAGTTGACAAGAGGCGGTATTTCACCGGTTACATGTGATCATTTGCCAGCTATCACACCGTCGTCGTTGATCTGGTTTTTGCTCTCCATGCTGTTAGTTTGAATAATCAGTTTGCAGTACCTGTGCACAAGAGCATATGTATAAAAATAACATTGGAATCGTCGGGTTTGAATAACAAAATAGATTTTTTCCTAACTCCCAGAGTGTTATAGAGTATAGTCGATTATAGAAGATATGATAGTCATACGCTTTCATATGAGTTATGGTCTCCGTTTGATGTTTGTGATTTATGGCTGCCCAGTGGTGTCGCATATAAGTTCAGTCTTATCTGTAATTGAGGTATTTGTTCATTTATCCGGTGTTCAACGCCGTGAAGACAAAATATACAAGGTGAGCAAAGGTTGTCCAGTACTTTTCATACTATATCATAATTTATTGCGAGCAAGTGTCTGCTTCATGTTTTATTTTGTTGGCCATAGTGACTGGTGCAATCTTATGCTGAATCTCGGGTCAGTCTGCGTTTGGCACATGGAGAGATACTTTTGATTTCTCAACATGCACTATGAAGGAGACTTTTCCGTGAAGCACTATGAAGGAATCATTTACGTGAAGCACTATGAAGGAGCCATTTGCGCTAAGCGCCCTGAAGGAGCCATTTGCGTCAAGCGCTATGCCTATTGGCGTTAAGTACTGTAAAGGAGCCAATTGAGTTAAGCACTGTGAAGGAGCCCTTTGCGTTAAGTACTACGAAGGAGTCCTTTGCGTTAGCACTATGAAGGAGCAATTTACGTTAAGCACTATGAAGGAGCCATTTGCGTTAAGTACTACGAAGGAGCCCTTTACGTTATCACTATTAAGGGGCCATTTGCGTTAAATACTACGAAGGAGCCCTTTGCGTTATCACTATTAAGGGGCCATTTGCGTTAAACACTATGAAAGAGCCATTTGAGTTAAGTACTATGAAGGAGCTATTTTACGTTAAGCACTATGAAGGGACCATTTGCGTTAAGCACTATGAATGAGCTATTTGCGTTAAGCACTATGAAGGAACCATTTGCGTGAAACACTATAAAGGAGCCATTTGCGTAAATCGCTATGAAGGAGCCATTTGCGGTAAGCACGACGAAATAGCTGAATGCGTTAAACCCGGGGGGCCTTCTCGACTTCTCATGTAAGACGTAGAATTTATCCAGCATAACGACGGCCAGTTCACAACAAACTTAACATTACACTTACTTATAATATGGCATATATGTCTGTCTGTGAATGGTGCCGATATTTATATAAGCCACCTCTTTATTCTGGTTTTAACTGCAACCTGGCATGTTTTATAATGTAGTTTATCGTAGTACGTATTCACCTTTGTACTCTCCTTTCCGGGTTACGGAGAGAGGACAGTAGAAATATTCGTGTTCCCACATTAAGTATTCATATCAGCATTTGATTGGTACAAGAGTACAACTTGGCCTCTGGGATTCTTTACATGCGTATCTTGACCCCTATATACTGCCTTTGTCCACTACACAATCCTTTTTTATGTCTCGCCAGTGAATGACGAGAACTAACGTGAAGAAATGCCACAATTTATTCCCATGTATGTTGAAATGTGGACAGCAGTTTGACATACGATTCATATACCTCTGACTGTCTTATCAGTCATTACGCCACACTGTTTACAAATTGTTATAGTATTTTGTAACGCAGGCTTTGAAAGATGTATGTACTTCTTTTGTTGACTCTTTCTGTACTTCAACAATGCTTAGGTACCAAAGGTGACACTAACCTTACCTCCGTGGGATGCGATTCAGTAAGTTAAGTAAGAAAATGTTAGCACACTGAGTTGACTGTGTACCTCAAGTACTGCTGGGCATCCACTGACCCTTTGTTGTCTTATCTCATTTCACTAACACTTGATATTTTCACACAGAGATCGAATTTTAACCTAACACAAAAATATGCAGTAATTCGTAATAGCTATGCCAAACGCTCCTGTTGAACGAATATCCCTTGTTAGCTTGTCACAAACGGGTCTATTTTTAAAGATAAGGTGTCAAAAATTTGACCAATCAAAAAGATTTGATATCTCCAATTTGACCGAAGAATTCATTGTTCTATTCAACTGGAAGAATGACACAAACAAATATGCTCTGATCATATGTGAATCAAGGCAAATAACACAATCTTTATTTTATTTTGTTGGATGATGCCAAGAATTAATCTTAAAGGCAAAAAAAGCACTAAAATCAAGAATATATCGGATTACAGTTCATTAAATACTGGCCATAAATATAGTTCGATTTTTAAAAAAATTTTCCCAACCAAGTGAAACGGTTTTAAGACGAGATTTTTCAGTGGTCTGTAGTGACCCAGTGGGTATCAATGGCGTGACGTCCATATTTTTGGCTTAAAATAGTTCGTCAGTACATTCGGCGAATGCAGTCATAGATCTATACTGTATTTTGAGTGATGAAATCGAGCAGTCTGAGTGCGTGTGAGGGACAAAAACTGTGAGATCACTGGTTCAAAGATGGGTAGAAGAGGCCACCATAGAATCTAAATTTTCAAATGCATATTACTAGGCGGAAAAAAGAAAAAAATCATAAAAGATATTTTCATGGACAGAGTGTCTTTCATCTTAACCATACTAATCGGTAGTTTTTCCTTTGCCTCTAAATCAATGCAAGTCCTAGCACTGGTAGATAAATAAGAGTGATCAAATCACAACCGAACCGCATCTAGTAAATAATCAAAAATACTCCCACGGTGAACCAGCATTTCATTGGCTTAATCAGCTAATCTACATTAAACCATCTTCCAAAGATGTCGTAAACAGTCGCTTAAGAATAGCTTTTAACTGATGCTCCAAACTGTCCGTCTTCTGTATCATGACCATAGGTGCTACTTCTCCGTTTTACCTGTTAACTATCCTGTTCGGTATTTCTCCGCGAGTTCACAACCCTCTCCTCACGTTCCACACCTTCCGACCCTTGCCTTCCTCACACCCATAGCTCCAACAGGCCACAGCCCTCTCCTCACGTTCCTCACCTTCTGACCCTTGCCTCCTCCACACTCATTGCTCCAACAGTCCATAAACTGCTCGTCACGTTCCACACTTTCTGACCCATGCCTTCCTTACACCGGACAGGCAACTACCTTCTCGTCAAGTTCCACACCTTCAGACCCCTGCCTTTCTCACAACCATAGCTCCAGCAGGCCACTTCTCGTCATGTTAAACACCTTCTGACCCATGCCTTTCTCACACTCATTACTCTGGCAGGCCACAACCTTCTCCTCACGTTCCACACCTTCTGATCCATGCCTTTCCTCACGTTCCACACCTTCTGATCCATGCCTTCCTCACACCCATTGCTCCAGCTGCCCACAACATTCTCGTCACGTCCCACACTTTCTGACCCATGTCTTTCTTACACCCATAGCTCCGACAGGCCACTACCTTTATTGTCGCGTTCCACACGTTCTGACCCTTTTCATCCTGACTGCCATAGCCCAAGCAGAACACAAGCTTCTCCTCACGTTCCACATCATGTTTTTATTGTAACTGTTCATATATAGACAGCAACCTGCCGATGGTCGTGGGTTCCCCCGGGTTCTGCCCGGTTTCCGCCACCATAATGCTGGCCGCCGTCATATAAGTGAAATATTGTACGGCGTACATCATCATTCAAATAAATAAATAAATGAATATATAGAAAGAGGTGGTATCAAAACTGCGCTGTTTATGCAGCCCCTAGCCCCGGGTTTAGCGAAATTAGATACACACTTAGAAAGCACAGCACCTTAGATCTTCCACACTAAGATTATTTGATATTTGATAATGGCTGGCATGTTTGACGAAATTTAAGAAAGTTTCAGTGAAGGCGTTTGAAAGTAAAGCCTTGATTTAAAACTTTCAGCAGCAAATCCAAAAGGTGGGTCTGTTTACAAATGGATTACAATTTCAAATCGTTAATAATCATGTACAGAATGTAACATAAAAATCTAATGCCGGGTAAAGCGCGTGGGAGATTAAAGATCTTATGAAGTTAGTCAGTATGTTACTTGGATAAAAATGTAATAAAAGACTTAACCAGAGGACACTTGCCCTCTGACTACCTTAGAATACCAATGTACAACTTCACATACACTGTATATTGTCAGTATTTAACTGACAATACAATATTTTGAGTACATGTAATAAATTACATGTGTGTATAGGTTGCTTTTCTTTAGGCTTTTCATAAACAGAACAAAACCCAAACAGAGGCAAACTGATAGGCCATTTGCTATCAGAATCGCAGGTGATCCATGAAATGAGGATATGTGTGTTTTGGCAACCAAGCAAACCGACAACATCAACTGTATCGTATCATTCATCTAATGAAGATTATGTACGCGACACACTTGGGAGGGTGTACATTAATACAGGGAGACACCTGTCAAAAGCATGAGTAATGCTTCGCAAAGTAACTATTATTGGTGCAAGGCTGTACTCGTTCTGCCTATGTCGTGTCCATAACAACAAGGCAAATGTCTTTATACTTTAAACAGATATTTTGTGTGTTTATTGTTTTGAAAAACACTATATTATGTCCCTTAACCCGATATGTATGAACGCAGGCAATGTATTGTGATGCCGGTCACAAATTGTAATCAGATTCACACTAGCTGGTGTAACTTCAGCTATGGCACAATTGTATCGTAGAGTCGGTGGTTCCGGGGCTCTGGGTTTACTTGACAAGTGACAGTACATTTTTATACAAAAACATACAGCATAGTAACAAACAAGTTTTAACAAGGTTTACAGACATACAATTCTAACAATAACGTACATGACTGGTCCTGATATGCAGCGTTGCGGTGGATTAAAACAGTAAGTGGGCACCAAGCCTACAGTTCCACTGCAAGACCAGATTAAATAATAAAGTATTAATATCTTAATATTTATTTATGTCATTGGTGTTTTACGCCATACTGAAGAATATTTCACTTATGCGAATTCTGAGGTGGGCTTTATGGACCATATCATCAAAGGTTATGAACTATGACGTTACAGGAACATTTTTCAATCACGACACTGAATCTTTGAAAAACCCTTTTTACCCAAGAGTAAAATATTACGGAAATAATGTTCTTAAAAATTCTTTCCTTATGGTGAACATCTGGAAAAAAGGTGATGTGACCTCAGAGTTTCTAGATACCATCAATATGGCTCATAGAGCCCACCAGAGTTTTTAAATATCTAAATGCCTTCATACACTCTTTAAAAAATGTGAAAAAATAAGTGAAATTATTTTTACGCATAGTTTTTAGTTGTCTGTATGACAATACATAATCAGGCTTATATTTCCAGTAATTTTGCGGTTTTACAGAATAAGCAGTTTTCTATAACGTGACTTATCGCCATTTGCGATCGAAATAATTGCATTTATTAGGAATTATCGTAAGTGGGAAGGTCTGACAGGAACCTGTGGATGGTCGTGGGTTTTCCCCGGGCTCTGCCCGCTTTCCTCCCACCATAATGCTGGCCGCCGTCGTATAAGTGAAATATTCCTGAGTACGGCGTAAAACACCAATCAAATAAATAAATAAATACTAGAAATTATTACGTGGGTGAACAGCGCTTTTAAAAGGCTTAACCGCTTTTCTGCCAATTCTACCGATATCTGAATGTGTGGGTATAGCAAAGAGTATATGGTAGAATTTATCCATTTATTTGAATTCTTCATCACATTTTCTTCAGTCAAAAAAAAAGCAAAAAATTTTATTCGGCATGATACAGACTAAACTAGATATCCTAATGTGCTTTGTGCTAGACAACATGCATTCTTGGATCTGTTCGTAAAATATTTGTTTGCTTGTTGTATTGTTATGCTGAGAACATGCAATGACATAAAGCGGGCAATGTACTAAGTTATGTTGGTGGATCAATTTTGACATATAAAAGTTTAGGGAGCCTTCAAGATGTAGGCATATACATGATTTTTACTGAGATCTATGTTGGGTTACATCGCACAATGATCCAAATCACAAAACTTTCAGATAACAAATTTCAGTAACGCTTTTATCGTTATTAAAATATCTGTGACCATTGAAATAGCAGTGTGATTATATATCTAAACAAAATGTTGTAACAGTCGATTCTGATAAATACCAAGAAAGTCCGACGGGCATTTCATTAATACGTGTTGTGTCTTTTTTAAAATGTGATTTATATTTATTTATACACCCCTTCCTTCACTGGTCCGGGTGCAAGGGCCGACATAATCCAACCCCCCCCCCCCCCCCTCTCCCCGGCTCTCTAGGCCACACTGCAATAGTGACTACTTGCGGTGTGCATATTCTTCCGTTTATGGAGATTAATTAACTCACGCCGGGTTTAGGGAGTATTTTTACAGTGTCTAGCATGATACTGCACATATTCGCACAGAAATAGATCTGAGCGGTTATATAGGTCAAATAGCTCTTGTATATATATACACGTGAGACATGAACGCAGTTGAGCGAATTTTCCTCAGGTCACGAAGAATAGATCATAGTTTGTATTTAAAGGGCTTTAGGAAGGTAATAGAATTTACTTTATCTTTTCTAGAGTCTTTAAACGAGTTGTCAAGCATGAGTTGAGTATTCTTTCATCTGACGTTGTCATAGTGAATGGCTGATTGTAAGAGGGGACAGAGTTGCTCACTCACATGCGTTTGTACACTGTCAAATGTAGATGAAAACCGTAGTCTCCTTTCCGCCTTTACTCACCTCCTCCTGGAAATCCAATCTGCACACCTCCGCTGTCCACCTCCTACAGACCTCCTATCCTCTTTGTGCCACACCGACCTATTTCCAACTCCTCTTACAACCACCCCAAACTCCCTCCTATTCTTCTTACATCCCCCTGACCTCCTTCCCATACCTTTTAAAACCACCCCGACCTTCTTCCTATCCATCTTACAACCACCCCAACCTCCTCTCTATCCCTCTTACAACCCCCCGACCTCCTCCCCATTCCTCGTACAACCAGGCCGAACTCCTGCTCACCCCTCTCCCAACCACCCCGACCTTCTTACAACCACCCTGACCTCCTCCCCATCCGTCTTACAACCACCATGACCACCTTCGCGACCTTCTCCCTATCAAACTTACGACCACCCCTACCTCCTCCCCATCCCTGTTACACCCACCCAGAACTTCCCATCACAACCACCCTGACCTCATTCCCATCCCCCTTACACCCACCCCAACCTCCTTCACATACCTCTTACAAACCCCTGACCTCCTTTCCATCCTTTTTACAACCACCCCAGCTTTCTTCCCATACCTCTTACAACCACCCCAACTTTCTTCCCATACCTCTTACAGCCACCCCAACTTTCTTCCCATACCTCTTACAGCCACCCCGACCTTCTTTCCTATCCTCTTACAACCAGGCCGAACTCCATCCCATCGCACTTACAACCACCCCGACCTCCTCCCCATCCATCTTACAACCACCCTGACCTCCTTCCCATCCATCTTACAACCCCGTGATATCCTTTCCATTCTTTTTATAACCACCCCAACTTTCTTCCCATACCTCTTACAACCACCCCAACTTTCTTCCCATACCCCTTACAGCCACCCCGACCTTCTTTCCTATTCTCTTACAACCAGGCCGAACTCCATCCCATCGCACTTACAACCTGACCTCCTTCACATCCCTCTTACAACCACCCCGATCTTCTTCCATTCCATCTTATAACCACCCCGACCTTCTTCCATTCCATCTTACAACCACCCTGACCTCCTCCCCATCCGTCTTACAACCACCATGACCACCTTCGCGACCTTCTCCCTATCAAACTTACGACCACCCCTACCTCCTCCCCATCCCTGTTACACCCACCCAGAACTTCCCATCACAACCACCCTGACCTCATTCCCATCCCCCTTACACCCACCCCAACCTCCTTCCCATTCCTCTTACAACTCCCCTGACCTCCTTCCCAACCCTCTTACAACCACCCGGACTTCTTCCTATCCATCTTACAACCAGCCTGACCTCTCTATCCCTCTTGTAACCACTCTGACCTCCTTCCCATCCCTCTTACAACCAGCCCGAACTCCTTCCTATCCCTCTTGCAACCACCCCGACCTCCTTCCCATCCCTCTTACAACCATTCCGATCTCCATCTTCCAGTTCCTGACGTCTTCTCCGCCCCTGTTTATACCAAACTACTCTCTACCCCTCTTCTACCATCTCCGCATCACCCGTTCCCCATTTGGACTCTGATTTACTCCTGGAGTTTGGTTTCTTTCATCCATAAATGTGGTGCCGTTGTATAAGCGAAATATTCCGTACGTGGGGAATAAATAGTCAGGCAATATCTATGTACTGTGTACATGTGCATGTATAAAATATAGTGTAACCCTTTAGGGGTAGTCATTCAGAGCTTCATGGAAAAAATTGCTCCTTCCGTTGAAGAGGGTATGACTGTGACTAGTTGAATGTAGCTAATAGCAAAATTTAGTTTCATGTTATACAAGCTGACCTGCAGACTTTTGAAGTACTCGGTCATTTATGGTGCTTTACTGAATAAATATCAATTCAAAATGTCAAGAATAGTTACTGACCTACTATAGCAAATCGTTTCTTTCATGGATAAGTTGTTTCTTATATAGGGTCTAGATTAACACCGGATTGAGTTTACACTGACACTTTGTGCCTCCGACCCCGTGTTATACCACACGCTAACGTATCAGTGTGGACCACAGGGCAACCAGTTTGGCGACTTGACAGAAAAGTGCAACAGAAATGGAAAATAAATACCTTTCCTTCAATGGAGAGTTTCCTTGTCGTGTATGAGTAAGCTGCGATGGGTTAAACTTACTTCGTGGATGAGGAATTCATCTACTTATAATACATAAACGAAGCTCTCGTGGTAAATAAATAAAACAATTTTGACAGGTCTTGGTCGTTAGTTGAAAACTATCTGTGCTAGACAAGGAATATACCAACCGGTACACATCAGTGTTTTATCTAAATCTGTGAAAGTGGCCAAAATTACGTCATTTTCAAGAGGGCCACAGGCTGTTAATTTGCATGCTAAACCTCCTGAATTTTTATCTGAACTATTATACTCTGAAGTGTAGTGCACTTTTGGAAAATTACGCGTTTTCTTCAGTCATATTTGAGAATAAGTTATTTTACCGTTTGGAACAAACACGGTGTGCATGAACATTTGACTAAATCATGGATGGCTCCTTGCTTAAAGCAAGCATAAACATTTTGTTAAAGCAAGCAAGGATAAACATTTGGTTAAAGCAAGCATGAACATTTGGCTAAAACATGGATGAACATTTGGTTAAAGCAAGCATGAACATTTGGCTAAAACATGGATGAACATTTTGTTAAGGCAAGCATGAACATTTGGCTAAAGTAAAAATAAACATTTGGTTAAGGCAAGCATAAACATTTGGATAAAGCAAGGATGAGCACTTAGTTAAAGTAAGCATGAACATTAGCTTAAAGTAAACTTGAACATATGGTTAAAGCAAGTATGAACATTTGATTAAATCAAGCATTAACATTAGTTTAAAGCAAGCATGAACGTCTGATTAAGGCATTTATGATTATCTAGTTAAGCACTGACAAAATAATGTAATTCAGTCAAATCAGTTGTTTTGACATTTCACTTTCAGATGCCCAGTACTGGAATGAAGGGGCACAAAGACGGTTAAAAGCCGCTGTAAATATGCGTGCCAATACGAACGTGGCTAAGAACGTCATATTTTTCCTGGGTGACGGAATGGGCCTGCCGTCAGTGACCGCTGGGCGGATTCTCAAGGGGCAGTTGAAGGGCATGTCCGGTGAGGAGGAAGACTTAACCTTCGACAAGTTTCCCCACAGTGCTCTGATAAAGGTCGGTGATGAGTTCAGTGAGAGCTGAATGCAAACTGTTGCATCTCATTTCTACAGGCTAATCAACTTGGGCGGGAAAAAGGCTTAAGTAGAATAAGTTTACAAATGTTTCTTACTGATTGATTATGATGCACACACGCCAGTGCAGATTGATTCGAGTGACCTTGATATCAGTGCCATCTATCAACATGTACGAATAAAAAGTCGTTTTAGAAACAGAAAACTAAATGTATTTAAATGTTGAAATTATCACATGGTATTTATGGACCCTTCCCATATTGTGGGCGTCGGTGATGTCACACTGACCATATCTATCATCGGGAAATTCTTGTAAAGTGCATTTTGTAAATTGACTTATTTTGTTTATTTATTTGAATGGTGTTTTACGCGGTACTGAGGAATATTTTACTTATACGACGGTGGCCAGCATTATGTAAATTGAGGCCGAGTTTCGCCGATTACGTGCGACCATTTGTCGACTATCATATATTTTTACTATCACTAACAGGCTGAACTCAAAATTAAAGTATTTAAATACATTTATTAATAATTCTGTTCAAGAAAAGTCTTTTGTAAATGTAAAAAGTGAAGGTAATTTGTAAACCGTTCCGGTAGTTGCTTATTGAGAATAGCTTTATTTTATGTTGTCTTTTTTTCATTAGTGAAGAAATTAAGTTGGCGATTCCTTTCAGTATCTGGCCTTGTCAGAACTTGTGGGAACTTGCCAGAATGGCTTGTTGTAAGACAGGAATTTGTCAGAATGGCTTTTTTTCATATAGGAACTTGTCAAAATGGCTCACATTTTAACCGTGATCAAATGAAGCTGCAGGCCTAAGTCCAGATCTTTCTGTTCAGGCTGCGACCTGAAAGCAGGGAGTTGTCAGGTACTTGTCAGGCATTATTTACTTTGAATACTTCAGTTTCATCCACCCGTAATTATATGACAACTGTCGTATAGTTGAAAAAGAAAACATCTGTGTTTAACACCAGCTAAATAAATAAATAAATAAATAAATAAATAAACAGTAATCGTTGTAGACATACAATGTGGATCGTCAGACGTCGGACTCTGCTGGGACGGCCACCGCCTTCCTGTGCGGAATAAAGGCTAATGCAGGAACGGTCGGTGTGGATTACAGGGCCAGCAGAACGAACTGCGCCCAACAGAAGGGGAAAGAAGTGGACTCCATACTGAAATGGTCGCTCAAGGAAGGTTGGATATTTAATAAACTGGAACGTGCCTTTAGGACAGGCGTTTTTGAGAAACTCATATGTCTGCTTACTGTATGTATTCAATTATCAGTTGTACCCAACCAGGAAAACCATGCACCCATCCAGCCCTTTAGTAAACTACCATCCCTTTTTACACCGATGGACCAGCCACACACCCGCACGCACACACGAACCTTCCCGCATATATACATACATACATACATACATACATACATATATACATATACATACATACATGCATACACACACCCGCACATACACACCACACACACGCACACACACGCACACACACACACACACACACACACACACGCTCGCATACATTGTACATAAAATAATACATACATGCATACATTCATTCATTTACCTGCAGTGGTTTCCTTCCCAGCCCTACGGTTTCCAAACCAAACTATGTTGCATAAGAGAAACTGCGTTATAAACACCTATTAAGAACCCAAACTAAGTATAACATTTTTAAATTTCAGGCAAATCAGTGGGTATTGTGACCAATACCCGACTGTCCCACGCCACCCCGGCGGCTTCCTACGCCCACAGCTCGGAGAGAGACTGGGAGGGAGATGCGGACATGGACGGTGTGCAGGGAGGGTGTAAGGATATCACCGATCAGCTGATATCAGATAACAAAGATATACAGGTATTCACTGACAATAACAAATATTATCAAGTTTTAGAATGTGCCCAGGTGATTACTGAATAATATATTTTTATTTGATTGGTGATTAATAGCATACTCAAGACTTTGTTGCAGTCCGGCCGTAAGTGGGAGGATCTTAAAGCAACCTGCGGATGGTCGTGGGTTTACCCGGGCTCTACCCACCATAATGCTGGCCGCTGTCGTATAAGTGAAATATTTTAGAGCACGGCGTTACACACTGATCAGCTTGAGCAAGACAGAAGCTTAAGATGATTAAGTCTGTTACCTAGTGAAAATGATACCTTCAGGCCTATGCAGACTGATTCAGGTGATCTTGATATGGGTGCCATCTATCAACATGTGCGGTAGCACTCACAAAATGTTTGTATATCAGATGGCAAGCATTTTGGTCCGGTCGGGTGGCTACCTTAAGTGGTATCATTTTACTATCAGTCGACTCCAAGAGGCGCAAACCGGCTATTTGGGTTTTGCTTTGTGTAGACTGGGGCACGATGAAAAAGGCTCTGAAAGCGTCTTTCATGTACCTCACCTTTCCCAATATGCTTTATATAGGCCTACACCACCATTAAATATTGGTACATGGAGATCTGTTTACTTATTACCCCCGATTATCAAAGCCTTATATTAGAACTATGTTCTGTGGAGACAAGTTTATTACTCTAAACTCATTGTACTTTGAATTATAAGCGCACGTGAACTTGGCGTTCAGCATTGAAGTGAGAGTGCAACGACTGTTTGACCCGTGTCAGTATAAGGCCTCTGGCGGGGCGGCTTACTTGACTTTGGTAAGTCGTCTCAGTTAAGCAGCACCAGATAAAAGAGCGGTGGAAATCCGTCCTGTAACAAGGAGGCACATTACATACACTCTAAAGACTCCTTATGACTGAAAAATTGTTAAGTACGGCGTTAAACCCCAAGCGCTCGCTTACTCACCCAAGCATACGTGCCGTACTGTGTTGTTCAGATACCACCGTGAAATGGTTTGGTTCGAACAGTTATGAGAACAGTTATGAGAGTTTGGGGTAATAAAATTTAACATCATTGCACAAAACATGTTAAATCACACCCCACTTGTTTACTCGATCTGAGACATTTGGATATATAAACTTGCTAGTGTTGAATGTATTATCGTCTAAAGTATTACGTGTATATATTGGTTTAAATATTGTCCACGCACATCCCAAGGATCAGAGAGAGTTCGTGAACGATGTATTGTTACTCGAAACAACGAATACGTGATAGGTGGACAATTTGGTTGTACACGGTGAACATACATTGTTTTTGAGGTCAATATAGGCCTCGTAAAACATGGCCTTAGTCATGGCAATAAACAATCTCCAAAAACCAATTTTTTATACTGACAAAGTACTATGTTTTCTGTGTGAAGACTGAGTAGATTATTGTTACAAAGTATTTTGGTATACGTGACAGGCTTATTCTAACAAAATATGCTGTTATTACTACTATGTTGTCCATAACATGATCTATTCTAATATCTCACTTGCTGAATTTACCACATAAGTATTAGAGTGTATCTAGAACCCATGCAGGTACCTATGATAGATGTAAACCCGGCAAGCTGGCCTGAGTTTGCCCAACCAGATGTATTTTCCTGTTAAGATTATATCTCGTGTCTTAAATAAAATTTATGCAGCATGCGAATTAAATAAACGATTTAGATCAAGGTATATGATTGAATCTGTTCAAGCAAAAATGTTGTTTTGTTCCTGTAATACAAAATGAAAGATCAGGTTTCTTTCACTCTGGAATATGATCTTAAGTAACTGTACAGGTTATTTTCAAAACATATTTGTGTTTTTCTTCTGTGTCTTCAGCTTACACGAGAAATCCGAATTTCCGTTTTGTTAACATCTGATAAACGTTTTTGTTTTGGTAACATTTGATAAACATTACAAACTCTTTTTCTCAGGTTATACTCGGAGGTGGAAGGCGAACGTTCATCCCACTGACGGAACCGGATCCAGTAACGGGGACGAATGACCAGGATAAGAATAGAAGGGACGGAAGGAATCTAATAAAGGTAAAGGGAAGGCAAAGAGGTAATGATCAATGTGTAGTAATAAGGGGAAAACCAGGTGAATATGATCAAGGTGGGTTAGTAAGAGGAAAGCCAGATAGATAAGATCAAGGTGAATTAGTAAGGGGAAAGCCAGAAAAGAAGTGGGTTACTAAGGAGAAACCAGAAGGATCTGATCAACGTGCAGTAATTTGGGAACTTTAGAGAAAGCTGATCAACGTGAGGTAGTTTGGGAAAGGAGGAGGAAGCTGATCATCAACGTGAGAGTACAGCTGAATAAGGTGGATTAGTGAGGGTACATCTGAACAGGGTGGGGTAGTGAGGGGAGAGTTGATTAGGGTGGGGTAGTGAGGTTAAAACTGAATGAGGTGGTGTAGTGAGGGTACAACTGAACAGGGTGGGGTAGTGAGGGGAGAGTTGATTAGGGTGGGGTAAAACTGAATAAGGTGGGGTAGTGAGGGTACATCTGAATAAGGGGAGTAATGAGGGTACATCTGAATAAGGGGGTAGTGAGGGTACATCTGAATAAGGGGAGTAATGAGGGTACATCTGAATAAGGGGGTAGTGAGGGTACATCTGAATAAGGGGGTAGTGAGGGTACATCTGAATAAGAGGGGCGTGAGGGAGAGCTGAACAGGATGAGGTAATGAGGGTACATCTGAATAAGGGGGTAGTGAGGGTACATTTAAATTAGGGGGGTAGTGAAGGTACATCTGAATAAGGGGGTAATGATGGGAGAGCTGAACAGGATGAGGTAGTGAGGGTACATCTGAATAAGGTGGGGTAATGAGGTTACATCTGAATAAGGTGAATTAATGAGATTACAGCTGAATAAGGTGGGGGGTGGTAGTGAGGGGAGAGGTGAATAGAGTGGGGGTACTGAGGGTACATCTGAATAAGGTGGGGTAGTGAGAGGAGAGCTGAACAGGATGAGGTAATGATGGTACATCAGAACAAGATGAGCGAGGGGAAATCAAGCGGAACAAGGTTGAGTGTTAAAGAGGAAAGCGAGATAATTTAAGTTATGAGACATTTGTTTTTATAGTGTGGATTTGTTGCTTCGCATACATTGCTTGTCGGGTTTAAAGAATACAAACAAACACGTAAATATTCTGTTGGTACACATGTTGTAATGTTGTTTATTTATTTATTTGATTGGTGTTTAACGCCGTACTCAAGAATATTTCACTTATACGGCCAGGATTATGGTGGGAGGAAACCCACAGCCATCCGGATGTTCCTGTCAGACCTTCCCACTTATGGCCGGCTGTAATGTTGTGTTGATAGGTATATTTTGCCGTTAGGTAAAGGATTGAGATGTGTTTGTCATATGCATGTGATAGAAATCATTAACCTGGTACATGTTTTGTTCTGCTCACGAAGCAGTTTCTCTCTATGAAATGGTATTATTATCTATTTTTGTGTTTAGTTTGTCATTTTCAAATGAATTCTTTCATATCAATTTTGTATTTATGTTATTTACGGTTTAATACCTGTTCATGTTAAATGTATGATCGGTGAGTTACTGTAGCACTGGTGAATCAGTTCTTTAATATACTTGTCATGGCTAATATCAGACTCCCTTCATGGTTTCTTTACAGGAATGGATTCAAGACAAAGAAAACCGCAGTCTTAACCATAAAGTGCTCTACAACAAAACAGATGTATTGAATACAGACATTCAAAACGTCCAGTATTTATTAGGTGTGTATATTCAGCAATGTCTCCTTTGTTTTCAGCTTACGTAGAAGAGAACAATACCGTTAGCCGCTAAGATTTATTGCAAATATTTGTACAAAGTAAAAAACACGCTAGTAAAGAATAAAGACAAGAGGACATGGCGAGGTAGTGGTGCAAGTTGTCTGCTCCTCAGCACATGATCGGTACATGCTCAGCATGTGCTCATCACGTGCCCATTTCTCGTTAAATCAGTTATTTAGGCACGCTGGGTACAAGGAAATTCCGATGCAAATTTTGTGCGCGTGTGCTTATTTTACTGGACAGTCTCCTAATGCTAAGCCTGAAGCTGTATTATTTTCCGCGTTGATGGACGCATTTTTATGTGTTTATTTCATTTGCTTACTTAATGATTGCGTGCTAATATAGCAGTGAGTAAGATCAAGTTAAATCAGCGCAAAAAGACAGCTACCGGTTCATGCTTAGATTTCGTCAGCCTACATTTCGTTTTCAAACATACTGCAATAGCTTAGTGAGAAGTATATATTAATAAAAAAAATATCTATAGTCTTTCAGGCCATACATAGGGTTGTATAGGCCAACCGTCGCATAACTCTTTAGTGTCAAGTCAATTTTATGGTCATTCTCATCATATAGGTGGGCAATGTTTTTTGTAGTTGGATTTCTTCACTAGGGCAATATCTATGAATAATATCCTCTTTTTCTGAGGCTTGCATGGGCCTTGTATTATTGTATGTTAAATGTAACGACAACACAGCATTTTGAGTAATTATAGACCAGTAACGTGTAATGAATTGCAGTTAACATCACTGCAATTTTTTACGCAATTCTGCTTACGCCATGTTTCTAGAGGACGTGTAAATTGCTACTATTTATGCATTTACATGAACAGTTAGAATAAAACCCTCACTGAGGTAAATTGACAAGTTGTAATATTTCACCGGTTACGTATGACTTTTTGCCAGCTACCACACTGTCGTCGTTTGCTCTGGCCTTGCTCTCCATGCTGTATGTCTTTAATTATATGGTTTTTGACGGATAACCATCGTAGGTAACACATTTCCCAAGAATTGGTCTTAACGTTGAAAAATTTACTGCAAACGGTCGTTTTTTTCAGCACAAAATTTACATTGTTTCCACTGCTTATAATAAACCTAACGATGACAGATGTCTACATGCTACCTGTACGTCATTCACAAGTACCTACGGAAATTATAGAGGAAATTAGACAAAATCAAGTTTTTAACCTGTTCACGTTGAGAACCATAAATCTCACTCTCTTTCTTTAAAGAGATCTAAATTTGCATCTAAATTTGCTGGATTAGCACTTTAATACCGAAGTGTCGGGCGCATTTATCGGGATCTGAAACTGTTGCACGACGTCCACGTAGAATTAGGATGCGCACAACTTCCAGCGACTACCAGTAAAGACATAACGTTGTCATGGAACGCACGTGTATCGCTCATTTGCTCAAGGACTACCGATCTCCGCCCTTGAGCCCTCTTTCACAAAGAGGAGTACGGCATTTTAATCGTACATGTGTCGTACGATATTTATTTATTTATTTGGTTGGTGTTTTTACGCCGTACTTATGCATATTTCACTTATTGCAGCATTATGGATGGAGGAAACCGGGCAGAGCCCGGGGGAAACCCACGACCATCCGCATTGTCGTACGATTGTTTTTACGTCACTATTACCGTACCATTGTCCTGTATTTGCGATTATCGTACATGTACGACATGTTTGTGAAACTGCGCACTGATAATTTAAATGGTTTCTTCCTTTTTTAGGGTTATTTGCAACGAGTCACATGCCTTATGAGCTCGAGAGAGACAAGAGTGACTCCGGGCAACCTTCTTTAGCGGAAATGACAGAACTGGCTATCAAAGTCCTACGGAAAAACACTAAAGGCTATTTTTTGCTAGTTGAAGGTAAAAGCGTGCAAAGTGACAATATAACTGTTTTGTAACATGTGGGCAGTATTTAGACTATGACCTCAGCTCTTGGTGTCGTATGCAGCAACATGGTGCAGTCTTAACGAAGCGTTGGATATTTCACCTTGTTGCTGTTTTCCGTGCAATCTTGGTGCAACTGTTTTGATTACAACGTGCTTGGGACTGTATAATTTGGCTCTCCTTTGAAAGGTCATTGAGCCTTGTAGCTCTTACCTGTAGTCTGCTTAATGTCAGAACAAAACAAAGACATTTACAGGCCTATCTCAGAAACGTTCGTGTGGACTACTCCTACTTCTCGATCGGCACTATGGTATATGAACAACCAGTTTAACAGGCAATGTACTGCACATGTTGCCGCCGCCAAACTCTTACTGACGAGGAAACCATTTGGAAATGTGTTCAACGGGTGTACCTAATCGTTATTAGTATCGTAAATATCATTATAAATAGGGGCCGCAGTGGCTCAGTTGATTAGCCCGAGTTCAAGTCCAGCTCATGCTGGCTTCCTCTCCCAGCTCATGCTGGCTTCCTCTCGTGGGGAAACCCACGACCATCCGCAGGATACTGACAGACCTTTCCACGTACGGTCGTGGGTTTCCCCCGGGCTCTGCCTGGTTTCCACCTACCATAATGCTTATACGTCGTATAAGTGAAATATTCTTGAGTAGGGCGTAAAACACCAAATAAATAAATCAATATATATAATGAAGTTATATCAGGAAAATGCAAAATGAAAAGTGGAACTGGAAATGTGTATCCTAGAAAGCCTGGGGGGAGGTTTTCTCACTGAATTCGATCATCTCATATCCATTAGAATTGTTTAGATATTTTAGAATAGCTCATATAATCACCTTTCAGTAAAAGCATCGTCTGTGTTACCGCTCAAAGTCGGTAATAAAGTTCCTTTATAAAACGTGTTCCCTCAGGGTCTGTCCAGTTTCCTCAAACCTGCTGGCCGCCGATGTATAAGTGAAATAGTCCTGAGGACGGCGTAAAGCACAAATCAAATATTAAATAAATAAAAAAAGGGATAGCATCATAACTTTTAAGCTTTAGAGTCGCATTAACACTACAAATAGTACAGGTACGAGAAAATTTTATTTGGTTGGCGAAAATAAATTTTTTACACTACGGTGTATATTCCTGTGGCACTGATTCTTGAAACCCCGGTGGTACAGATAACCACCAGCATACATATGAAGATTTTATAGGCATCTTGCTTTCGAGGCGGGAGTTGGTCTCGTGGTTAAATGTTCTCTAGGACACACAAGGTGCTGGTTCGAACCCGACCTTGGACCCTTTGTAGAAACGTGACCCCTCGCTGTTTGTGGGACTTTGGTGACATTAACCGGTCGACGACGCTTAAGTGGCCGTTTGCGCAGTGTAGCACTCGTTGAAGATTATTTGTCTTCCACGAATATGGTGCGCATGTCAGCACGTCACACGTGGGAAGTTCGTTATTAAACTCACCAAAGGTCATTGGTTTTCCCCGGGTACCCCGGTTCTCTTCGGCCATAATACTAAGCGCCAACGTATAAGTGGAAATTCTTGAGTATGGCGTTAACAAAGTAAATAAATACTTTGTACAAGAATGTGTGTAAAACAAACAGTCCTGCCATACACAGTGAATAGTGTCTGTTATATGCCAATGATCTTATCGGTGAGGTATACCCGCGGACGTTCGTGAGTTTTCTCCGGGCTATGTCCGGTTTCTTCCTAGCATAATAGTAGCTGCCGTTGTGTAAGTGAAATATCACTGAGTAGGACGTATAACACTAATCAGATAAATGAATAACTGGTGAGATCGTACCTTCCAGATTATTTGTTGAATGCTCGGTATGAAATATCACAATTGTGCTACATTTATTATGAAGGCCAAAAGAAATTTCCAGGATTTGCCTATTTCCCTGGTTTTCCATTGACCATTCTCTCACGTGTTACCTGATATGAAGTTCAGTGGAGGCAACTATCCTTCCGCCAATGTGGCACATGTCAGTTTGCTAACGGTCGTTAGCTTAATACAACGCATAAAGCGAAACGTTGTGTTAGTATAACGTTAAAGAGCAGTTAGAAATGAAAAATTTTTTTCGCACCAGTAGAAACAGTGATTGAACTTATGCGACAATTCTCTATCATTAGGTGGGAGAATCGACCACGCCCACCATGACAGCAAGGGGAAGCGAGCACTTCACGAAGTGGTGGCGTTTGACACAACTGTGGAGACCGCGTTTAATATGACCAATGAGAAAGACACCCTCATCGTCGTCACGGCCGATCACTCTCACGTGTTTGTGATTGGTGGATACCCATCACGTGGCAATGACATATTAGGTGAGTTTATCATACTCTTAAGTTGATTGGTCAGTCAGCTAAAGGGTAGATCTCATCGCAACCGATAGGCCAATGAAATCGCAGGTTCGAATCCATTTCTCGATCGTTATGCCGCGGCTTATAGTCGGAAAGTTTGTGAGGTCCCAGGCGAAGGGCAATGATTTACTTCGGCTGTTGTGGTTTCCTTCATGCATAGGTGAAAAGTTCTTTAGTACCTGTTTAAACCAAATTCCAGTGAAGAAATGTTGGTAGCAGATCAGTTAGGCCAAAGACCTATAAATAAAAAGTATTTGTCAGGAATCTAGATTCATACTACCCTATGGCTGAAATTTGACTAATATGACATTAAGAAAACTCATATACTCATTCATTCCCACTGACAAAATATAACAGAGAGTTCACAGGAGCCACTGATACAGCTATTTGCATTGTTAGTATGCCATCAGAAATACTCTCTGTGTTCAGTGGTGGCCGAAGGTTTCCGCCCTGGTCATTTAGTCCGCTCCTATAACCTGATCTGAAACGACAGAATTTCATGTATGAGTGCCGATATATGCTGTCATTAAGAGAATGACAGTTCAGTATGTTGCATTGGTGAGTAACGTTCGTTGGTGAAGAAAAGTGAAATTGTCCTTATTAAGCATGAAATTGAACACATATGGAACAAAGTAAATGTGTACATGAACTGACTTCACCTTTAAAGGACTAACCGATTACTTCGGGAATCAGCCTGACGAACCTCCAAGTGATAACAAACCTGCTACTACCCTTCTCTACGGCAATGGGCCCGGCCACAATGCAACCCACCCCAGGGAGAACCTGACTGGAGTCGACATACGTAAGTGTGGGACAGGTTTACTGATCTGGCAGGTGCAGCGTGGAAGACGGGAGGGTGGGGGAGTTTTAAATAATATCCAGTAATGCCAGTTCTTTAAATTCTATGTTTCAATATCTAATAGAATAATTTGTGACATGAAAATCCCAGGCATTCGTTGACTAAGAAACCAAGACGGTTTCAGTGCAGATCTCTGACCTTTGCCCTGTAAGGTCGCTTGATGCGGCCTTAAATCAAGCGATTTTTTTTTGTACGTGGTGAGGTGTGTTTGGTACGTGGTGAGGTGTGTTTAGTACTTAGTGAGGTGTGTTTTGTACGTGGTGAGGTGTGTTTGGTACGTGGTGAGGTATGTTTGTGTTTCAAGTTAGCTTTACTTTTTAACCTGGAGGCAACGATAGGCCTACAAAAGGATTATTCATGAGCTCGACGTAAAAGATCCGTGAGGAAGACCCGCGAGGTTAATGTACTTAGCTAGGCACAGCCTGATTCTTAGATTAGCAACAAAACACAAAAAAACAATATACAAACAAGAATAACGTACATGTGTATAGTCAAATATACAGAACAGCAGATGAAAAGCCACTCCACCTTGCCCAGTTTTCAAAATGAAATCAAAAAATATGAGTTTTCCTTTAATCACTTATTTATTCGACGAAACTGTCAATTTGAGAGCACAAAAGTGGCTTTTCAAATATACGTACATTAAAAGAGCCGTCAGTGGCCCAAATTCCGTCAAAGGAGATACCCTTCATCGTGAAAAGTCTTCTCAGTATAACTTGCATGCGCGTTGTGTAAATGTTTAGTACGGTCACCAACACGCATGAACTATAATGACATTCAATTCTTTCGAAATTGCGTTTCCTTTGGTACTGAATAGACTATAGGAGAGGAAACTATAGCCCATGCAGGGCATACGGAATAAAATTTTGAAGAAACGTATCATCGTCACCTGTTTATTACTACCAACTATAGCAGTATTAATAATGAATGCTTTCTGTATCTGAGTTCAGTTTATCACTAGATACAACACAGACGTGTTGTGGCAGTGTCCAAGTCCGCTACCGCTTCTAATTGACTGTTATGCAATTTACAGTGAACTCTGCGTATCTGTGTTAAAGTTATGCTTTCAGTAGTCACCACGCATAATGTGTGTCCAGTGTCAAGTCTGTCCAGATCCAGAACATTATAGCTGTGTCTCTTTGACAGCAGATTTGGCCGTAAGTGGGAAGGTCTGCCAGAACCTGTGGGTGGTCGTGGGTTTCCCCCGGGCTCTGCCAGGTTTCTTGAGTACGGCGTAAAACACCGATCAAATAAATAAATCAAATTGACAGCAGATTTCTTCCGATGTAATGGCTAAAACTGTTCACTAATTGATTGGATACAATACCAAGTGCTTATATATCGCTAAATCCTCATTCAGGTGTCGATGTTTTTGTTGCAGACGACATTGACTACATACAACAGAGCGCCGTGCCGATGAAATGGGAAACCCATGGAGCGGAGGATGTGGCTGTCTATGCTACGGGGCCAATGGCACATCTTTTCCACGGAGTCCAGGAGCAGAATTATATAGCTCACGTGATGGCCTATGCCTCGTGCGTAGGTGAAAATAAAGACCACTGCAAAGCAAAACCTGTCCCGAGTGGACAAAATCCTTTGAGGCTGTCTCTGAGTGTCCTGGAGTTACTTGGTATCTTGGTGTTTTTACTAGTGTAGACCATTCAGATTACTCTGTGGCACTGCGACCAACAAATACGCTTGTCACAAATGTTAAGGTTTCTGCTCAAACTGTTTTAAGAATTGGTTACAAGACACTTCATTGTTTTGTTTCTATCCTTGAAACCCGTTTTACGAAAATGATGTAAGGGTAGGTCCTGTATTTAAAAATCGTACTGGTGAGAGATGTAACTCATTTACAGGTGTGCTCGTACTTTACAGTGTTCACGTAACAGTTCTTTTCTAATTCAGTGTAAGCATAATATTCCACAAAAACATAGTTTTATACCTTGATTGTTTTAAGTACAGTTCATATCTACATTTCAATTGGAGCACTGTTACCATAGCATGCAGATGTCCAAGTGTGTTGTGTGTTATATTTGTGCCTTGGTAACGTTTCTCTTAAAAGTATTCTTAACATACTTGTAATGTGTTCAGAAATTTATCTTTCGTAACGTCTGAATCACTTTCACTATCAAAAAAGCTTGACAAAATGGATTTTCTTTGTCGTGTTCTATTTGGGCTGGAAATATTTCTGTACCATAACTGTTAGACGAGCATGACGTAGCCATATTTTAACTACTCAAGTCTTTTTACTTGCATTACGGACAACATTTTTTCAAATTATTGGCCAAATTCAACAAATCTGAAATTTTTAAACTAGATCTGTGCGTATGTATAAAATGATATTGCTGATAGAAAGGTCGGTAGATAGGTGTATATGAAATGTATTGTATATTCCCAACTAACACCATTGTCACCACGCCTCTGTGATGGACTTTCACTGATGTAACTGACGACTCCTGGAGTAAAACCGATAAAAATATAATAATAGGAAAATAAAAAATAGCATATCTATACAATGGCTATACTCACATTAAATGCTCTATTACATCAAGCCTGGAAATAATTTTTAAGCAGCCACAGGACATGATGTCAATTCATCCAATTGTTCAAATTACAAAAATAGGTACAATGTTATCTACATGGAAGCTTTGCCCTGTACCATAGAGCTGGCTTCTGACAAAATACTATTTGGTGCAGGACATTGTTCTTCTGCTTACTCTTAGGATTATTTATAGGGGGTGATAAAGATGTGACCTGACTGGTTACCACAGTCTGTACCACAGGTTGTACATTATGTAAAGCTAACCACGATTCATATAATTGACACCATTTATTTTTGTACAAGGGACATTTTACAAAACTAACCACAGTTATTTTTACAGATGTGCTTCTGTCACATTGGACTGACTTTAAAGGTAGAGAAATAAAAGAATACATAAAGTTCAGATGAAAGAACGCGAAATATTCATATGTGTGCTCTTTAATATTTTTCTTTCGATTTTTCTTTAAAGAGAAAAACACTTCAAAATAATGTTTGCATGGTGCCTGTTTGGGACCACCTTTTGGTGTATATAGTCTTTGTGTAATAATGTTATACAAAAGAATGTAACACATGTTTAATAAATATATTTGCACTAGAGTTTAGTCTTTTCAGCAAACAAATGTGTTCAGCCTGGATTTCAATCATATTTATGTTTTGATATATTCATAAATATTATCATAATTTAGATTTAATTCAAATGTTTGGATGTAAACAACAAATTTACATACATTAAAAAAAAATTACTAGAAATGCATCACATTATTATTTAAAACACTGGTATGCAACAACCATAAATACCAAAAGGTGATCCGAAATACCCACCATACAAAAGTATGTTTAAATACCCTCTTATAGGAAAAAATTCTAGAAAATATTGAAGACCATATTTGGAAATAAGTTTGAAGCTCAATCATCTGACTTTGGCATGATTTTTATGTTTCCTTATCCTTGAACATTTATTCGGTATTATACAAGTGATATTTGACAGAACACAATGTGATCCTTAAACGAAAAAGGAATAAAGTAAATATTTTGTTCTGAACTGTAATGTGGCGTACCGAACAACGTACCGAATGTCTATCATTGATATTAAATCCAAGGTCTTGGAGGAAATCAAACTTTTTTTAATTGACAAAGTAAGGATAACTTGTTTATTTTTTCTATATCCACGAATTCAGATGATTTTCACTCACAGGTCGATTACATAAAGGAAAAAAAAGAAGAAATGAAGCTGTCATCGGACACACCATGACAAACATTACCATTCATGTAGCTACATGTATTGTTTTCTTGGACCATATCAGCAGTGTTTATTTCTGCAATAAACCACGCATTTCTGATGTACATAGCTCTGTGTGTATCAGTGCACATTCCATAATGCACTTCCCAAGAATTGTGGTCAACAGCCAAACCTAAACGTAAAAATTGTCAGGGACAAAACTGCGTAAGTGCACCTGTTTTCATTTTCTGAAATAAACGCCCACAATCACGTAACAAATGATTTGTTGTTTAGCTTTATGACTTTGAGATAATGTTCTGGTGACGAAAATACACTGGTGACGACAATACGCTATTGCCGACAATGCACTCCTCACAATACATTGGTGACGGCAATAAACTCCTGACAATATACTTGTGACGGCAATACACTGGTGACGACAATACACTGGTGACGGCAAGGAACTCCTGATAATACACTTATGGCGGCAATACACTGGTGACGACAATGCACTAATGACAATACACTGGTGACGGCAATGCTCTTTTGACAAAACACTGGTGACGACAGTACAGTGGTGAAGAAAATACACTGGTGACGACAAGGAACTCGTGACAATACACTGGTGACGACAATGAATTCCTGACACTACACTGGTGATGGCTATACGTTAGTGACAATACACTGCTGACGGCAATGTACTCCTAACAATACAATGTTGACGGCAATACAGTGGTGACGGCAATACAGTAGTGACGACAATACACTGGTGCACGAAAATACGTTGGTGATGACAATATACTGGTGGCGGCAATGCACTCCTGACAATACACTGGTGACGGCAATGCACTCCTAACAATACACTTGTGACGACAATGCACTAATGACAACACACTGGTGACGGCAATACGCTAGTGATAATACACTGGTGACCACAATACAGTGGTAAAGACAATACACTGGCCACCACAATATAGTAGTGACGGCAACGAACCCCTGACAATACACTGGTGACGGCAATGCACTCCTCACAGTACAATGTTGACGGCAACACATTGGTGACGACAATACAGTGCTGACGACAATACACTGACGAAAATACACTGCTGACGAAAATACACTGCTGACGAAAATACAATGGTGATGACAATAAACTCCTGACAATGCTCTCGTGACGGCAATACACACTGGTGACGAAAATACACTGGTGACGACAGTGAACTCCTCACAATACACTGATGACGACAACACACGCTGGTGACGACAATACACTGTGTTCACTGTATTGTTGTATTGAAGACAATACACTGGTGACCTCAACACAGTGGTGAAGACAATACGCTTGTGACAACATACGTGACGTTCTGACTACAATGTATAAGTGAGTACAACGTATACGTGACGGTGAGACTTCAGTGTATGCGTGACGGTGTGTCTGCAGTGTATGCGTGACGATGTGACTGCAACGCATGTGTGACGGTGTGACTGCAGTGTATGCGTGACGATGTGACTGCAATTCATGTGTGACGGTGTGACTGCAATGCATGCGGGACGGTGTGACCACAGTGTATGCGTGATGATAACCAACAACGCTGATATGTCTAAAGCCTAGAGACAGCTGATGACGCATGAAGTAAAAGATGTACGAGAATAACTGTGGTTTGAGATAAAAGTGTAGCTGCAGGGTAGGTACTAAAATATCTAAGCATTAGGCGTAATGTGTCTCCAGTCCTGCTTTCTGGTTTGTTGTGACGTAATGATGTCGAAATTAGACACGAACTGCCACATGACTGATACGCTTTATTAGTTTGCTGTGGTTACTTTGTGTACTCAGTGCACCTACAAGGAGAACTGAGGATCTTTAGGTGTACACGAGACACGACCGATTGTTTCTTCATACAAAACTCGCCGCACCTCATCGTGTTGAATCAGATCGTCACGTTGGGTATACGAGCAGCTGCAAAGCTCTGCTGCATGGCATACATATTTTAATTAAGGACAACTTGTGAAATAGGATGGTACACAAATAGGATACTGATTCAATTCATCCATCTAGAACATTCCTTGCAGGCGTTTTTACGTTATCATATAAAACTACTTTGGTTTTTGTAAGACATTAAGAATGAAAGAATGTTTATAGCTTAACGCCACATCGGCAGCGTTTCAGCCATGTCCTGGCGATACATTGTTAGGAATGAATAAATGTTTATAGCTTAACGCCACATCGGCAGCATTTCAGCTATGTCCTGGCGATACATTATTG
The DNA here is from genome assembly GCF_032854445.1 of Liolophura sinensis. NCBI lineage: Eukaryota > Metazoa > Mollusca > Polyplacophora > Chitonida > Chitonidae > Liolophura > Liolophura sinensis. The sequence goes on along the minus strand of NC_088299.1, from coordinate 15,432,228 downwards.
ACGGCTTGTATACACATGTCTATTTAGACTGCACTTAAGCCATGCATTTTGATTTGAATGTCACATTGGGGGAAACTGTCAATGGAAAAATCCCCCCCCCCCCCCCACTCCTCCGTCTAAACGTTCACAGTACACTAGATCTGGTGGATTTGATTGATTGGTTTTCTGCGTCGTACTCAAGAATATCTCACTTATACCACAGCGGCCAGCATTATGATGGGGCGAAACCCACGACTATCCGCAGGTTGCTGCAGACCTTCCCACTTACGGCCGGTGAGGAAGCGAGCATGAGGTGGACTCACAGCGACCGCATTGGTGAGAGACTCCTATATATAAAATACATCCAAGCATTTGTTCAATTACCCGAGAAAGGGTCACATCAATATCGCAACATAAACACCGTGTCCAAATAATCACCCCTTAAATTTTTTGTCTAAAATGTTAACATTTCAAAAAAAAAATAGGCATTTAACATTTAGGGCGCCTTGAGACGGAAGTTGAATGAATGAATGAATGATTATGGCTTTACGCCACATCGGCAATATTTCAGCCATATCGTGGCGAGAACATGTTTAAAACCAGGAATCAGTATATGGTTTTCAAGACTGAAGTATGAACATACAAAACAAATGAAAAATGACAGACATGTTTAAAACTAGGTAAAACAATCAAAGCTCTTTAAAAACTTGAAAACCACAAAGCTTTTGAAATTTTAATATGTATATATGAACTAGAAATATCTATGTGAAATAAAAATGACATTATATCTGATGATATAATCCAATATGTTTTAAGTAATTAATGACAGTATCGCCAGCGACACTGTCAAATAAATCAAATATAGAGCTGACTGTGTAGAATCTTTGCCTAATATGAGCAAAGTCCACACAGTCAACGAGAATATGTTTCATGCCGTACTGGGCATTACAACCAACACACTCAGGAGCACTGCTCCCATCTAGGATAAAATTGTGTGTTAGACTAGAATGCCCAATACGGCACCTTGTTAGAACTACTTGGTCCCTACGAGACCTATTAAGAGTATAAGAATTATTGCCAATGACAGGATGAATAGCATGCAGTTTGTTGTGGATCTGCAAATCCCATTCACCCTGCCAAAGGCGACGAATATATTTAAGAATATGAGATCTAAAATCAGTGTAACAAATTTTCATCTTCGATATGGGTTTATTAAGGGCAGCTTTCGCCTCCCTGTCCACAACTGTGTTTCCATGGATACCAATGTGACTTGGTATCCAACAGAATACAATATCTTTACCTCTTTTAATTAGATTTTTATGTACGGCTAATATCTCAAGGATGGAAGGATTTTTAAATTTATTATTCTGAATTGCCAAAAGGCAAGAGAGCGAGTCCGTGCAGATCACAGCCCTCTGGGCATGCCCAGCAGAAACATATGACAAAGCCAGAAGTATAGCTCTGGCCTCTGCAGAAAAGATTGAAGATGAGGATGGAAGACGAAGAGAAGTGACCCGCTGTTCTAAGACAGCCGCAGCCGCAACCTTCTCCCCATCCTTCGACCCGTCAGTATATATAAATTTATAATCTGGATAATTAGCCTTTATCTCAGAAAAACTTTGCTGAATTATTAGAGGATTCGTATTTCTTTCGTTATGTTTACGTAGATCAAATATCAATTTAGGTTGTGAGAGAAGCCAGGGAGGAGACTCCGGTAAAGAAACCGGAGCTATATTCTCAAGCTCGATGTCAGCTCTCCACAACATGGTCCCGAACACGAAGACCGAACGAAGGAATCTTATTAGGACATTTGTTATATTTGTCTACATATAACGGATTGAAAACACAGTCATAAGCAGGGTTTGTTAGGTGTGCTTTAAGCTTTGTAGTATATTGAAGGCATAGTTTTATACGCCTGAGATGTAAAGAAGGCTCATTAGCTTCGACGTATAAACTTTCTACTGGTGAAGTTCTAAATGCACCAAGGCTGAGCCTCAAACCTTGGTGATGGACGGGATCCAACATTTTAAGATAGGATTTCCTTGGAGAACCATAAATGATGGACCCATAGTCCAATTTAGACCTCACCAGAGAACGATATAAATTAAGTAAAACTGATCGGTCAGCACCCCAATCGGTACTAGACACGACCTTAATTATATCGAGAGCCTTTGTACATTTAGCTTTAAGCATTTTTATATGAGGTATAAAGGATAATTTTTTATCAAATATAACCCCTAAAAATTTATTTTCCCCAACAATCTTCACTGGTTCTCCACAAAATTTAAGCTCAGGGTCTAGATGAAGTTTCCGTTTATTACAGAAATGCATACCGACGGTTTTAGATGTAGAAAATCTAAAACCGTTGGCAACTGCCCATTTCTCAATCTTGTTGAGACAAAGCTGCAGTTGCCGCTCGATGTTATTCATATTTTAGCACGGTAGCATATGAGAAAATCATCTACGTATAAAGAACCCTCAGTGCCAGATGTCAACGTTTTAGCTAAGCTATTAATTTTTATGCTGAACAGTGTTGGCGAAAGAATACTGCCCTGGGGAACAACCATCTCCTGCTCATGCGAATCAGAAAGAGTGGACCCCACCCGTACCTTAAACTGACGATCAGATAGAAATTCGGATATAAATGATGGTAAGCGGCCTTTAAGACCCATATCAGAAAGGTCCTTTAAAATACCATATTTCCATGTGGTGTCGTAGGCCTTTTCAAGGTCAAAAAATATCGACACCACATGTTCATTATTAATAAAACCGTCACGAATAAAAGTTTCGAAACGGACAAGGTGATCTAAAGTAGATCGACCTTGATGAAAACACATTGTATATTAGATAGCCTATCATTTATCATCCGTTCCATAGTCTTACAGACGCAGCTGGTAAGAGCTATGGGACAGTAATTATTTGGATCAGTATGATCCTTACCCGGTTTAGGGACTGGGATAATACACACCTCCCTCCAAGTCGGCGGAAAATTACCAGTTTTCCAAATGTCATTAAGTAAATCTAAGAGAGTCTCAAGTGGCTCAGATGGTAAATGATTCAGAAGCTTATAATATATATTATCAGGGCCACACGCAGTATCGTGTGCCTTTTTAAGAGAAGTTTTAAGTTCCTCAATTGAAAAACGACGATTATAATCTTCTAAATTCTTAGAAGAAAAAGGTAATTTAGTTTTCTCCTTATGTTTTTTAATACGTCGAAACTCAGAAGTGTAATTCTCAGAAGAAGATTTCTGAGATATTGTTTCAGCTAGTTTATTCGCTATTTCAGATGGCGATGTTAATAGGGTATCGCCATCTTTTAAATGCTGAATTTTGGCTTTGTTGCTTTTGCCCTTAAGCTTCTGAACCATGTTCCAGACCTTACGCATGGGTGTTTTTGACGTCATGCCTGAAACAAAGTTCCGCCAACAAGAACGTCTCTTAGACTTAATTAATCGGCGAGCCTTAGCTCCGAATGTACGGACCTGGTTTAAATTATTATTATCGGGACAATGATTAAATCTGCGCTCGGCCTTTTTGCGATCCTTTATGGCTTTGCGACAGTCATCGTCGTACCAGGGTTTTCTTTTGGATTTTGGATTTGTTGAGGTCTTAGGTATGGTTCTATCAGCTGCTGTTAATATAAGTTCATTAAACTTTAAAAGAGGATCTTCTGCAGCATTGAGATTCTCTGGAGTGATGTCAGCCTCACAGAACATCTCAAATGCCATCCAGTCTGCCTTATCGAACTTCCACCTAGTTATACGTTCTAAAGAATTAGACGTGAGATGCTCTAGGATAATAGGAAAATGGTCACTACCACAAAGATCATCATACACCTTCCAAGAAAAATCCAGGAGAAGTGATGGATCCGCGATAGTGAGATCGATAGCAGAATAAGTGCCATTACCCAGATGTAAATAGGTATTAGAACCATCATTGAAATAACACAGTTCCTTCTTCGATAAGAAGTCTTCGGCTATCTTGCCCTTATTATTTATGGTATTACTGCCCCATAGGGGGTTATGGGAATTAAAATCACCCAGTATTATAAACGGTTTTGGCAATTGTTCTATTAGATTATGTAACTGTAAAGCTGACAAAGAAATGTTAGGAGGAATATACACTGAACATAACGTGATTGTTTCAGACAATGAAACACGCACGGCCACAGCCTGAAGCTCTGTATGCAGAGCAACAGGGCTGTGTATAATGTTGTTATTTATGAAGATCGAAGAGCCGCCTGCAGCTCGCTCTTCTTCATTTGAGTAAGTGCTGTATAATGAATAATTTTTAAGAGAAAATTTATCTTTGTCAGATGTCTTCAGGTGAGTTTCCTGAAGACAAAGGGCAATAGGATTTAATGACTGAACAAGTTGTGTTTTCTCAATAAAATTTACCTTAAGGCCTCGACAATTCCACTGTATAATTTTGTCTAAAGAAGACATTATGGAGGGAGGCGTATGGGGGATTTGTCTTTGTGTTTGGACCGCGGACGACCCTTCCGTGGAGATCGGCTGGAAGATCCCCCTGGTGCGGGTGATGTATCCATCACATCCGCATCTGATGTTGAAGGAGCAACGTCCTCCAACGATCCAAACCTATTAAAAGTTTGGACAGGGTCCCTAGTGGCCTTAGAGGGACGTTCCGTGGGACCACTAGGTTTATGATTTTCATTATGAGATTGATTTTCAGATTTACTTTTGGCAGCTTTGTTTTTGGTTTGATTAGGTTCAGGTCTATCAGTTTGTTGTGTGTTATTTACTGGGGTTTTTTGATTTACTGTATTGGTCTGGGTTGAACAGGAATTACGGGCAGGTTGAGCAGAAGGCTCTAAGACTATAGAACTAGGTTTGTCGTTTCCAATGGGCCAAGTCAGTGAAGTTTGGGTAGCAACAGATGCTACCCGCTTGACCACATTGGCAAACGAAGGCTGCGGGAAATTATTAGAAAGGGAGGCCAATTTGCGGGCCTCCTGATAAGAGATATTGTTTTCTGTTTTTAAATTTATTATTTGTTTTTCCTTAAGGAAAAGCGGACAGTCTCTAGAGGAGGCCATGTGATCTCCACTGCAATTGCAGCACTTTGCTGTGCTGCTACAGTCGAAACCATCATGACCTTCGCTGCCACATCTGAAACAAACAAGTTTATTTTTGCATTGGCCCTTGCCGTGGCCAAATTTGTGGCAAGTAAAACACCGTGTAGGGTTAGGGATATATAAATCGACATTAACCCTATACGGGCCAATGTAGATACAGGATGGTAGAGACGTACTGTTGAAGGTCAAAAGGTATGTATTTAATTTGATGATGTTGCCAGCTTTTTTTGTTGTGAAACGCTTCACTCTGGCAACACCCTGTGGTTTCAATTCAGAACAAATTTCTTCTTCGGATAAATCAATGATATCACCATCCCTATCACGTATTATTCCCTGACAGCTGTTCAGGGAATTGTGAGGGGATGTATAAACAGATATATCAGAGATTTTCTTCAGAGATAACAAATTTTTGGATTGTTGTTTCCGGAAACATTCGATGAGAATGTCCCCGGATTGTAGTTTTTTCACAGTTTTTAAAGTACCTGCTGCGCCTTCTAAAGCCCTTTTTAGAAGAAAAGGATGAATTTTTAAGGCCGGCTTCTGTTCACTCCTAGTGGAGAGAACGATAAAAGCCGGCCAATTGTCCTGTTTATTATCAAGCGAATCAGATAAAACTTCCAATTTCCTCTTTTTATCAGCACCTGAAATGTCCTGGGAGGAAGTTCGGATAGATATATTTGAACCATTAGAGAGTTGTTTATGGAACTCATTATATATGTATTAAAAATTCACCCCATATGTTCCCCACCCACCACGGAGTGCCAACAAGGGCGATGCCTGAACCTGGAATACCCGGCAGGGAAGACATCAAGGAATTCCATATGAGGTATACTTGAACAGATTGATTTATACCAAAGGTTAAATTCAATCTACTCGATTGACCCATGAGCCACCGCTTCAAAGCGTAGTCCCGCAAACGAAATTTCAGAAATAACATTTATTCTTTATTGAGTGGTGTTATGGAGAAATTCTGGGACAACGCAGAGGCAAGACATGACCAAGCCGATTGATCGGACCGGGCCCATCCGACGTCCCGTCTCTCTCCAAGTAAGGGCCAAAGTGACGTGTTGGGCGTGAGGATCTCGCAAGACCAACCCGCCCTCAGCCACCAGGATCCCGTCCTCGGAGATTACGGATCGCAACCCACGGCAAACAGGTCGCTCCCCGGTTGCCTCTCACACAACCGAGAAGATGTGAGCCTATTATAATCACCGGGCTCACACAGGAGAGCTCTAGGTTAGTCGACTCTTACGACAAGCTTGCCTAGAGGGCTGAGGTTCTATTCTTATCTCCCCGGAAACCCCACGGGGGGAGACGGAAGTTGATGGCTTGGAAGCAGAGACCTGATGGTAGGTTAGGAGCCTGACAGGATTCACTTCTAACGTTCTAAAGGAGATAATTGTATAAAGATAACCTACAGTTTTGTCCGCTTGCATTCCTAAGTAGATAATGACCGGACTGAAGTTAGCTACCTACGTCCTATTTCCTACATATTTTCCGCGAAACTTTAGAGACTTACCGATATTGTCATCGAACGATACTAGTATTATTCAATGTGATTTTATATATTTCCAAATGAATAAAATTTTCGGAGCTGTAATGCTTCATATATAACTTTTTTTACTCAACACCTTAAAATCTATCCATTTAAATATCAAATGTATAACAGGTGTTTGTATTCTGTGGATGAATTGTAATACATTTATCCATAAAACAGTGTTCCACTGGTTTGGCAGTTCTATAAAAATTAATCTTACCCTTCTAAAGCGTGAATAAAGATCGAGTGAGTGAGTGTTTGAGGTTTAACGTCGTACTTAACAATTTTTCAGTTATATGACGACGAAGGAATCCTTAGAGTGCATGTAATGTGCCTCATTTTTGTAGGATGGACTTCCACCACTCTTTTATCTAGTGCTGCTTCAATAAGACGGTTTACCTAAGGCAAGTAAGCCGCCCCGCCCGAGCCATTATACCGATACGGGTCAACCAGTTGTTGCACTATCCCCTTCATGCTGAACGCCAAGCAAGGAAGTTACAACTTCCTGTTTTAAGGTCTTAGGTGTGACTCGACCCAGGATTGACCTTGGATCTACCGCTCCCGAAACGGACGCTCAGATGATGAATAAACAGTGGTTCTAAACATTTCGATATTACTTGCAACAAAGGGATTTATAGTCTGTACAGCCCAGTTGATATGCTTTTACAACCCAAACCTAGTATACTGGTCTTCCTAAAAATAAATAAATCATGTCCTGAAAGTACTAATTTCACCTTGCAAAAGTGGGAAGCGACTTCTAATCCAGTCCTTTAAAAACTCTCATCAAAAATGTGGTCAATTACCTGTACCTCTTCTTGGTATATCTCTCAAGTCCAATACATTATCTGTCTTCTTTATGCAAATGAGATTAAAAACATATCAACACCGGACAGCCCCACACTGTTACATCATAATGCCACCGAGTTGTCAAGTACTTGGCCTATTGCTCTTAAACAGCAAGATGGGGAGTGATTTATTTATTTGATTGGTGTTTTACGCCGCACTCTAAAATATTTCACTGATACGACAACGGCCAGCATTATGGTGGCGGGAAACCCACGACCGCCCGCAAGTTGCTCAGAGACCTTCCTGTGTACGGGCGGAGAGGATATGGATAGTGATAGTTGACCACTGGTTATGTTTGCTCGGGTTTTCAGTATCACTATAGGTCCAGAGGAGCAGACCCAACATGTATGTCTTATATATAACATAGTATTATATAAGAAAACATTTGGTTTTAATGTGTATCGCAGAATGTCTTTATGTTGGTATACACTCCCGTCCACAGCCTCGTTTGAAACTATTTTCTATCATGTCGCTGTGGCTTAATGTGTAGCCTTTATACTCGTCCTTCATATCTGTTCACACGGATACTGTAGGTCCTGTACTGTATCTGTCCATATCTCTCCTTGAATATGTCTCTTGTGCTGGTCTGCGCAGATCTGTATGCGAGGAGCATGTGTTTCATGTATGATTATGCGAACTCTTTTGTCATTTTCTTAGGCGATCAGTATGCATATAGTTAATTATTTCGTTTTTGTCAATTGGTCGCTTGCTCCTCCAAAGCAGAAAATAACCCGAATGTACCACGTTGCAATTGAAACACTATTATGGCGATGACTTTGCATACATGTCATTTCTGTCAGAAATACTCCGTGATTTGCTCATAACTGCCAGCAATTTGTCAGATCAGGCCGACTTAACGACCAGAGAGACAGTTTCAGTTTTAACATTGTAAATTATTCTTACGTGGATGGCAGTATCGCGGAGAGTTCTGCATATATAGCATTTTATTAGATCCTATCCATTGTGACTATGACAACCATTTCAGAAGAGGAAAAAGGTATTCCAATTAAACGCCAAAAGGTATTCGAGTTAAATTCTTTCACGCTAACTTTCTTTAGTTTTACAATGAGTAAAATTCTCTTCTAAATAAATCTGACCAGTGCTGGGACTCGCTCAACTTCATAACTGTCATCCTGGGTCGAGTCACACCTAAGATTTTAAAAGAGGTCGCTCCAGCTTCTTCGCTTGGCGTTCAGCATGAAGGGGATAGTGTAACGACTGGTTGACCCGTATCAGTATAATGGGCGGGGCAATTACTTGCCTTCGGTAAGTCGTATCAGTGAAGCAGCACTAGATAAAAGAGCGGTGGAAATTCGTCCTACGACAAGGAGGCACATTACATACACACCCTAAGGATTCCTTCGTCGTCATATGACAGAAAAATTGTTGAGTACGACGTTAAACCCCAAGCACTCATTCCCTCGCTCTTCGAAATAAATCTCACTAGTGTTGAGACTCGCTCTACTTCATAGCTGTCATCCTGGATCGAGTCACACCTACGACTTTAAAAGAGGAAGCTGCTCTTGGCGTTCAGCATGAAGGGGATAGTGCAACTACTGGTTGACTCGTATCAGTATAATGGCTCGGGCGGGGCGGCTTACTTGCCTTCGGTAAGGCGTCTCAGTGAAGCAGCACTAGATAAAAGAGCGGTGGAAATCCGTCCTGCGACAAGGAGGCATATTACATACACACCCTAAGGATTCCTTCGTCGTCATATGACTGAAAAATTGTTGAACTCCAAGCACTCACTCAATCATAACCGTCTGATTCGAATTCATCTGGGACCACGGGCTGTATGTTCGTCGTGTTGAATTACCAGGCTGGATATACAATCAAGGCGCAATTGCTATACATACTTTGATCATCGACAACTTGTAAACTAGCATGGTATATGATTTTGAAACTTTCACAAAACTTTCAGCTTTTTGCATGAATTCGTCATAATTTCCTACTTTATATTCACTCAAAAAAAGTAAATATCATCCAGGAGAACCTGGCGATATTAGGGTGAGCATTGTCATGATGGAATGTCACATGATGGAGGCGCACAAAGGGCACGGCAATAGGATTTCGTTTCTGCACCATTGCCCAATTAAGTTGCCATCGATGGAATGGAGACGAGTGTGCTGTCCATGGCATATCCCTGTTCACACCATAACACAAGCACCGCCGTGTGCCACCCTCGCTGGACAATGGCGTTAGCTTAGCGATGCCCAACACGGCGCTATACACGGAGTCTGCCATCAGCACAACCTGATGAGATCTGGGCTGTCTGTGCTGAAATCCGCATGTTGTGCATCAGCATTTCGTGTCATCCATTGGAGCATATCTCGGAGGGCTGGACTTGCATTTGATGATCCTGAGGGTGCATGGTCAAACGTGGTCGTCGGCGATGTGGACGGTTTACAGTGCTGCCAGTCTTTTGGTAACATGGACCATTTTTGGTTGCCCTTCTGTTGTCCTAACTGTAAGGAGTGTCCTTGTACTGGTCAGGCTGACTGACTACCATATTGTCATCCTTCATGTCGCTCACCATCCTGTGTTATTTGAAATTGGGCTACTTGATTTGGGGAAAACAAATCAATCAGCATACAAATAAATAAATCTCAGGGCATGTTGCATGAAATGTCATTTTAAAATAACATTTTTGGTTTGTGGGTTTATATTTTTGTTGAGTATACTTTCTTTGTTCTTTGGTGGTTTGTGTTGAACACTGTGTTTGGAATGGTGTTTGTGACTCTTTTGATTGACGTCTGGTATACGAATGTCTTGTTTTGAAGCCTATATTTATACTCGATGTACATTTTTAGAATCTTTGGCCCAAATCCATAAAAGAGGGAAAATGATAATACGCATGTTGCTCATTTTTGGCGGGTGCGCCCCAGGTAGTGTACATGAATTGGTGAAAGCAAAACCATGGCAGAACAATATATACCTTGAACAGGCGGTGGTATGAACAGTGATGGAATAGCCTTATTCTGTGGTGCGAGTACACCAGATTTATATCGACCAGGGACATAAGAGCCTCTCACCAATTCAGTTGCCACGAGGTAAAGTCTAGCTCCTGCTGGCTTCCTCTCCAATCACACGGGGGAAAGACCTGTATCAACCTTCGGGCTGTGCCCGGTTTTCTACCATCATAAAGCTGATCGGCATCGTATATGTGAAATAATGTTGAGTACCAATCAAATAAATAAATATATCAACCAGTTTGCAGCTTACTCTATAGTGTGGATATATCAGATTTATACCTGCCTGAGAGTAGGTTTATGGGATCGAGTAAGGTCGAGTACAACATTGTGGTTGACATCTGAAAAAATCTGAGTGGGATGCTACGTTGATCCAAATGACGTTAAATAATTCTGCGAAAAAATATTTAAAACCTTTCCATAAATGAAGTGACATTAAAGATAATCCTATTTGATGTAGGAATTATGTAATGTCTCGGTCACTTTTATGTTGGCCTGATCAGTCGATGGTGAGAATTTTTTCTATTTAGTGAATTGTTAATTTATTTAAATGGTTGGTGTTTTATGCCGTACTCAACAATATTTCACTGATACGACGGCGGCTAGCTTTATGATGGGAGAAAATCGGACAGACCCCGAATGGAAAACCCACGACCATCCTCAGGTTGCTACAGACCTTCCCACATATATTTAGTAAATTGACTGATCATTTAAAGTTATAACAGTAATACATTAACACGGCATTGTTATTGGTATTGTTATTATTATTATTATTATTGGTATTGGTATTGTTATTATTATTATTTTTATTGGACCAACTACAACTGCTATTTCATTGTACGGTAGAGTTTTTGTAGTTAGTTTGGTTAAAGCCCATATCAATATCTTTTTCCCCGAAAGAACCGACATCGAACCCCCTGTATCTACCAAAGCCTGGCTTGATTTTCCTTTTGGTTTAATGGATGTTTTTTGTTCACAGTTGCTTCAACATTTGCTTGTTCCATGTTTTCATTTGTGTGTCTTTTACCTTTCTCTTGGTTACAGATTTCTACCTTTTTTATGCCCGACCTAGAATGAAAACTGTCCACAGGCAGGCAAAACCCCCTATCAAATACAACATTTAATAAAATGTCCTATCTTTGAGCATTTGCTACATTTTACACTTTTATCTTATATGTATATCTAAATGTCATTTATGGATTTGTACATATGAATGTCCATGATACCAAGGCTTCCCAGATAACATCGTTGATCGACATAATTGCGTTTTGTGGTTTGGCCATTGATTCTAGAGCTGCTTCGTTTGTCGTTTTCCTACTTTGATCTCGTCTCTGAGGTCTGTATATTTCTGATCAACCTCGATGATAGGGTTGAAAGCTGACATAAACGTGACAGTTGATCAATTTGACAGTTAATGGAATCGAGGTCACTGTTGGTGACTATACTGTGCATATTTTCTTGCACTGTTGTTGCTAAAATAGTGTGTTCAGTGAGTATTGCCTTTTATATGAGATTCTGGAAAGTCAAATATTGGGCTAGAAATATTGTTTGAGTTCATTTTCCAGCCCATTTCTAATAATGCATGTGGGCACATTTTTCATGCAATTTACTGATTACTATGACATATGTAATATAGAACAATCTTTTTGACAGTTGGAGCATATGTTGACTGCGACATTTATAAATCAATTTTTTTTATTGTTGCCATATTCAAAACTTTTCCACAGGTGCGATGGCGGTTAGTTTTATGGGTGTAGAAAACCAGAGTGCTCCATGGTAAAACTACCGACCACTGGCCAGTTACTGACGAACTTTCCCACATGTGATTTAGGAGCTCTGAATTATTCTAGACCGGTGCACTGCATGTTTTCTGCATGGTGTCAGGAGCGTGTAACTTGCTACTGTTTAAGCATTAATTGTCGAAATACTGGTTTTAGGGCATCTTCTCTTCCGGATGCCGTGGCCCATCAAACCAGTGCTGCTATTAATACACTTTTTACTGGTAATTTGTTTTTGATTTACCATGCGCTTTGCCTATTTACGTTAGTTTTATGTTAGAAAATTTATATTTCTATGAATGCAAATAGATTCCAGAACGTAATTTTTTGACTATGACATTTGTGATTCAGAAATAACAATTGAGATAAGGAACAATGAAATGTGTGCAGAAACAGAAAGAGCAATGTTGAAAGTTCCTTACTTCCTTCTCTGTCACTGACGTGGCGTCACTTATGCCGGACGCCGTCAATGAAAAACCAGAGTACTGGAAACATTTGCCCGTCACACTTGCGACAAGTGTATATGAGAAGAAAGGTTGACAGGCTTCATCCATTTTACTGAACGAGTTAAGCTCTGTGACTGGAGTCTTTTCTTTACGGCACCAGTTCCCTCGGAAAAAAATGTGATCTAGAATCTAGAAAATTCTGCCCCAATGACATCTTCCAACGCCAGAACCAAGTTTGTAATCTGTCACAGCGGTATGAGTTATAACTTGATGTTTGGAATTTGCTTTTGGATTTGTTCATCGGCTTGAGGAATGTCTCTTGGATACTATTAATGTCGGAATTTATTGCAGAAGTCATTACTTTTAAATTGTCTCCATTGTTATGAATGCTACGAGCATTCCATTGGAGAATTTCGAAGTGAGTTGGTTTGAAATTTATTGTGGGTTTAGGCAATCATTGAATTGACTGTTGCTACCCTTTTATAATGAGGTGTTTTAGTCGTTGGGTTACCTTAGTGGGAGTTGATGTCTTAGGGGAGAACCTGGGGTACATTCTTCATTCAATTATTCATTTTTTCTGAATTTGCAAATGAGAAAATCATGTGCGATACTTGCCAGTTTTAGTTCTGGTGGTAGACCGTGGATTGTGAAAAGTTGATTATTATTATTTATAAAACAAAGAAAATCTAGTTTTGGGAGGATCTTCTCACCACAGTCAGTGGAAGCTCGCTTCGTTGTGGATTCCCGGCTGGGCTGTAATTTGATCTTTCATCTCACGATTTTACCAAACCTGACCTGGCCAAGCTAAACCAGAGTTGTTTGTGAGGTACCACCTTCACGACGAACACGCGAGCCTCAGGCACACCTTTTCATTATGAAACTTACCGCCATCGACTTCGGATTACGACAGAGACGACAAGGTTTCTCACCGAATCAACCGAAGCTGATATTGACATTTCTTAGAGCAGGATAAAGAGATGAAACCTTCCTACCTAAGGCGGGAAGCTATTTACATGCGACCCACACTTCCACTCTCCTCCTCTATGACGTTCTGTCCAGAGCGCCTGGCACCTTTAGTCCTCGTCCAGTCATCATGCACATCCATTTTGCTGCCAGGCCTCCCATCCGTAGTCCTCGTATAGTCTTCAAAATATAATTAAAGACGCGCAGCGTAGAGAGTAAAACCTGAGCAGGGACAACAGTGTGATAACTGGCAAATAGTCACACGTAGCCGGTGAAATACGTCCTCTTGTTAATTTGCCTCAGTCATGGTTTTATTCTAACTGTTTACTCTAACATGTAAATGTATAAAAAGTAGTAATTTACACGTCCCAAACACCATGGCTTAAGCAGAATTAGGTGAAAAAATACAGTGATGCTAATTGCAATTTATTAGGTATCACTTGTCTAGAATTACTCAAAATGCTGTGTTGTAATCATATTTAACTTACAATAGTATTAAAACAATACAAATGGATCAGGCCTAAGGGGTGCTTAGTCCTCCAGCAGAATCCTGGTTTATGCAGGAATACAATATAATTACAGACGGACAACATAGAGAGTAATGCCAGAGAAGTGAGGATAGTGTTATAACTGGAAAAAGGTCACACGTAACCGGTGAAATACACCCTCTTGTTAATTTACCTCTGTCAGGGTTTTATTCTAACTGTTCATGTAAATGCATAAATAGTAGCAATTTACACGCCCTTAGTATCATGGCTTAAGCAGAATTAAATAAAAATTAGATAAAAATGTAGTGATGTTCATCGCAATGTATTAGACGTCACTGGTCTAAAATAAATAAAAATGATGTGTTGTCACACACATCCATGACACTGTTGGGCGTGCAACCCGTAATCCTCGCCTAGTCATCATACACATCCATGACACTCTTGGGCGTGCCACCCGTAATCCTTGCCTAGTCATCAAACATAACCATGACACTGTCGGCCGTGTCACCCGTAATCCTCGCCTAGTCATCATACACATCCATGACACTCTGGGGCGTGTCACCCGGAGTCCTCGCCTAGTCATCATACACATCCATGACACTCTTGGGCGTGCCACCCGTAGTCCTCTCCTAGTCATCATACACATTCATGACACTCTGGGGCGTGTCACCCGTAATCCTCGCCTAGTCATCATACACATCCATGACACTGTGGGGCGTGTCACACGTAATCCTCGCCTAGTCATCAAACATAACCATGACACTGTCGGCCGTGTCACCCGTAATCCTCGCCTAGTCATCATACACATCCATGACACTGTGGGGCGTGTCACCCGGAGTCCTCGTCTGGTCATCATACACATCCATGACACTCTTAGGCGTGCCACCCGTAGTCCTCTCCTAGTCATCATACACATTCATGACACTCCCGGGCGTGCAACCCATAATCCTCGCCTAGTTATCAAACATAACCATGACACTGTTGGGTGTAGCACCCGTAGTCCTCGTCTAGTCATCATAAATAACCATGACACTGTCGGCTGTAGCACCCGCAGTCCTCGTTTAGTCATCATAAATAACCATGACACTGTCGGGCGTGCAACCCGTGATCCTCGCCTAGTCATCAAACATAACCATGGCACTGTCGGGTGTGCCACCCGTAATCCTCGCCTAGTCATCAAACATAACCATGACACTGTCGGGTGTGCCACCCGTAATCCTCGCCTAGTCATCAAACATAACCATGACACTGTCGGGTTTGCCACCCGTAATCCTCGCCTAGTCATCATGCATAACCATGACGCTGTCGGGCGTGTCCCCTTTAGTCCTCGCCTAGTCATCATACACATCCATGACACTGTCGGGCGTAGCACCGGTAGTCCTCGCCTAGTCATCATAAATAACCATGACACTGTCGGTCGTGCCACCCGGAGTCCTCGCCTAGTCATCAAACATAACCATGACACTGTCGGGTGTAGCACCCGTAGTCCTCGCCTAGTCATCAAACATAACCATGACACTGTCGGGTGTAGCACCCGTAGTCCTCTCCTAGTCATCAAACATAACCATGACACTGTCGGGTGTAGCACCCGTAGTCCTCGCCTAGTCATCAAACATAACCATGACACTGTCGGGTGTAGCACCCGTAGTCCTCTCCTAGTCATCAAACATAACCATGACTCTCTCGGGCGTGCAACCCGTAATCCTCGCCTAGTCATCAAACATAACCATGGCACTGTCGGGTGTGTTGCCTGTAGTCCTCGCCTAGTCATCAAACATAACCATGGCACTGTTGGGCGTGTCACCTGTAGTCCTCGCCTAGTCATCAAACATAACGATGACACTGTCGGGTCTGTCATCCAAATTCGTTGTGAATTTTGCCGCTCACATTAGTACGGTTGTCCGATCTACAGGCCGAGTTAGCAAGAATTCTTTCGAGATGCTGAGTGACCACTTCAACCTGTTTGGACCACTTTCTTCTCCTACAATGTGATTGTCATGCAATCGGTGTCTCCTTGTATGATTCCGTCCTGTTTTCGTACATTATTTACTTTTTCAGTGCATGTATGCTTTGTGTTATGCGTCGTTTTGGGAATTGACCTTGTGATTATTGACCTGGAACGTCCTTATTGGTTGACGGTTGGTATACGAATGTCTGTTTCAACGCATAGATCCGTTAAATGGGACACATTGCAGGTTATGACCCTAATGTGGTGAATCCGTCAAACATTACACTCCAACAATCCCATCTTCCCCCATGGGTTCTCATCTGTCCATTCTAAACAAACAGGAGCAAATGCATCTCTGTTCTCAATATAAAAAACTAAAATGTACATGTTTGCAGGATTTGTTCCGTTGACGACTGATAATGTTGACAATGACCACCCATACCACCCAGCGCATTGTATGTGTGATGATGGCAACGCTTAAGCCTGCCTCTATCTCAAACTACTATTATGACCATCACACCAAGGTTCTCTTTCTTGGTACTTGCTCCAAGTTTGTCACCAGACGTAGCTGTGCGACATCCCTCACCTGTATTGTGTTTAATGAGATTGAATACAGGCTGCAGTGGGTGCACCAAGTACTGTCACACACTCCTTGAGGTAGGCTGAACGATGACCAGTTAGGTCACAGGAAGATCTGATATTGCGTGGGAGGAAATCTGTTGTGTTGTGTTGCCTACGTGATGGAGATCAGCCACCTTGAAGCCTCGAATATCTGGCGAGTCCTGTGTCCGCATTTTCAAAGCCAAATTCCATCTTCATTCCTACAATAATAAACTTGTACTGTTTTTTTGTTGTGCCGGTTTCATTCAAATTCACTAAACGGTATATTGATCTGCTAGCTTTATTCAATTTTTATACGGCCACCTCAGGAATCTCAGGCGAGTCTTTTTTCGCATATTCAGGTCAAATTTCATCTTCATTCAAGCGATAATGAATCTGTTCTGTTCTTTCTCTGTGCAAGTGTCTTTCTAATTCACTAAACGGTGTATTGGTCTGCTAGCTTTATGCAATTCATATACAGCAAAGGCTGTTAAACATATGCATGCATTTTCACTGAATTTAAAGGAAACTACATACTCTCCAGATGGTACATCTTATCTGAACATATATTTGTACAAAGTCCAAAGCGGTTTCCTCTCTCTAGTCTTTACAGCAAGAGGGATAGTTTCATATTTGACGTTGTAAATTATCTTTACTTGGACAGCAATATACCGAAAGGTCCTGCATCTGTTGCCTTGTATGGCCTTGTTCCATTTCTTACATTCTGTGTGTTATGTGACGATTCAATCAACGCCATAAGTTATTGCTGCAAAATCTAGTGTGTGAAAGTTGTTCTTTCAAACGCCTTCACTCCAAGTTTTACAATAAGTATAATTGTCTTGTAAGTGAATATGGACAGAGCGGCCAGAATCTCTGGCGCTCTGCTCCATGATTGTGTCTAATTCCGCTAAACCCGGGGCTAGGGGCTGTATCATTATCCTGTTGAATTAGATCGACAAATAAGATGTTTGCACAGTTGCAATCAAGGCGGTAATCAAATCAGAGGTACATATTTTACATATTATATACTAGCATGGTACACGATTTGATTTAACTCATTCGTCTAGAACATTCCTTGCGTCTTTCCAACATGTATATAAACTGTTACTGCTTCTCTTTGCGTGATTAAGTCCTATTTTCGTACTTCATATACCTTTTTTGTAGTACATTGGCGGTGTGCGCTAAACGTGGTTTTAAGTGTTTGCCTTGCGATTATTGACCTAGAACGCCCATTTTTGTTGACGGCTGGTATACGAGTACAAACTGTCATTTTATCTGGACCAAACTGTCATTTTATCTGGACCAAACTGCAATTCTGTCTGGGCCAAATTACCATTCTATCTGGACTAAATTACCATTTTACCTGTGCCAATCTGTCGTTTAATCTGGGCCAAACTGTCATTTTATCTGGACCAAACTCTCATTTTCTCTTGACCAAATTGCCATTCCGTCTGGGCCAAATTACCATTCTATCTGGACTAAATTACGGTTTATCTGGGCCAAACTGTCATTTTATATGGACCAAACTGTCATTTTACATGGACCAAACTGTCAGTTTATCTGGACCAAATTACCATTTTATCTGGGCTAAATTACCTTTGATGCAAAGGCTTTTTGTTGTCGCTGTTCGATTTTTAACGTAGTTCTGCTGCTGTTATACAACGGAATAAAACCATTAATCCACTTTTGTATGTTTCAACATATTTAAATTAACACTTTATATCTTAAATGTAGCCAAGCTAGAGTATTTAAACAATACAAGTTAAAATTCATGTTTTACCGCGGTCAACAACAAAACATTATACCTCTTTTATTTTATTTATTTATTTGATTGGTGTTTTACGCCGTACTCCAGAATATTTCACTCATACGACGGCGGCCAGCATTATGGTGGGAGGAAACCGGGCAGAGTCTGGGGGAAACCCACGACCATCCGCCGGTTGCTACAGACCTTCCCACGCATACTTTTTTTAAAACATCACACTACCTGTGCGAGCTTTAGTGCGATTGTGTGGAAAATGGTAATTTTTTCTTACCTGTTAAACTTTGGTGTACATCTCCGCGGCATGGCCACCACGGCTTCCACACGGCTTTGCCGCAATATTAAAAAACCCAACGCTTTGGAATTTCTGTATTGTGTCTATGACCATGAGACATGCTGAACTCAAAGAGTTGCTTAAATGCCAAAGTTTTCCTGGTCTTGAGGTGCCCTTGCACTTTGGCTGTTGGAAAATGTGCAGTAGCTGGAATAATTGTGATTTATATGGAAGGTAACATCAGAAAGTGTATAACTTCTTACCACAATATATTGATATACAGGGTGTTTAGTATTTAAGGATGTTTTTTTTCCGGAGCACTGTCAACTACGGAGTAAAACATCAACTGCCATATAATGTAAATAACTATTACGTAAAAGACAATGCTACGGGCGTACGTGAGAAGGTGCAGTGAAACGTCTGTTACTGGACTTTATCTAACTGCTTCATTAACCTCTCAAAAATTCTGTCCTTTACTGTGACAATCAAAAAGGCACAACTGACCTAGTTCGATTCATTCGTGTAGAAAAACTTCTTTGTGTATAGCCCTAAGGATGTAATCACACGGGTCACTGAGAGACTGGGTAAAACCTACAGAATGTGGAACCTGGATATAATGTCACACTGCTGAAAGTACGACATTTTTCAATTATTTGAGGCATAGTTTAATTTCAGAGCTACTGGGAGATATTGTTTTTATCCTTTTTTAAGCGGGGAGGCCAGTATAGTTCATAGAAAAGACAGTTTGTACAACGTTTGTTTGGATGTTTTTTAGGCGGTCAGGCCAGGAAAGTTTATGAGAAAGAAAATTTGCATAACATTTTGTTTGTATAAAGTATTACTACTAATATAGTTTATGTCAACATATTCTAGCGATCCGATTATGTAATAACCCATACATACATACATACATACATATACATACATACATGTACATACATACATACATACATACAGGCATACACGCATACATACATACATACATACATACATACATACATACATACATACATACATATGTATGCTATGGATTATAACACCGTTCGAATGACAAGGATAGAGTTAATCTCAGAGAAGCAAGTAACTAGCCCCATCTTCAATCGTTTCGGTCGAGACTTTTCTGTTTTTGGTGGGCATGCTTAGAGGGCAATGATATGCGCTGACTCACATTAAGATTAAAAATCTAAAAATTCTAGACATTTTTATCCTTACATATGAAAATAAACCTATAATATAAACTGAGAGGACTTTTTAGAACCATTTTTCTTAAGCACAGTTGTCGTCAACTAAGAGGATCATACCAAAATGAAAATGGTACTAGTTGTTGCCTCGCCTAGCGTTCAGCACTGATAGGTTAGTGTAAGGTAACAGGACAGGTTGGCCCGGTGTCAGTACAAAGTGGGGTGTCGTGTCTGGTGTCTTCGGCATAGTACTTCTGCCGTTAATTCTTGGGATTTTAATCTTACACAGGAAGGAGGTAAGGCGGCTATATTCTGTTGGGTTCTAAGTCATACTGGTATTTATAGAAACACAGTCGTAGACAGGGAAGCCATTAATAAATATACATCTAGGCAACACATTCCTATTTAGACTGGATTTTTGTTCGAACTTTCTTAAATAGCAGAATGAATGGGACTCACAAATGTATAACAAACTGCATGAAATTCACCCTGTAATTGGTCTATACATGCAATTCTTACAGACATGACATGTATCGAAGAGACAAAGTAGTCTCTTTAGCAAGTTGTCGTGTTGGGCATTCTCGTTCAACACACAATTTTATTATTGCTGGGGACACTGCTGCCGCGTTTGTGATTCCCAGTACGACATCAAACGACACAGTCGACTCTTTTGGATTTATCTGACAGCATTGATGGTGATGATGTCATTAAATGTTTGGGGCCAAGCATGTACGGTATCATAAAATATAGTTGTTTATAACATTTTCTAGATGATATATTTTAAAAATTAAGCATCGAAAATTGTGGTTTTCCAGTTTTATCAAAGATTTAATTTCATCTTAAACTGGTTTTAAATCATGTTCTCGCCACGATATGGCTAAAATATTGCTAATGTGGTGCTACACCTCATTCATTTGAATATTCAGTATATGTATAGACACCTAATGACTCAGTGAAAACCTGTACAACCAAAGCATGCATGCATAAATACATACATAGGAAAATCATTTACTGCCTCGTGGTTTAGAGAAGCTATCTTCAGGATATGGAAATATTGTTAATATGGCCTCACTCAGCCTCATTCATTCATTTGATTTCATTTCAGTTCATTTATTTCATTTATTCACTGTACAAATAATTGAAGACTCTCAGTCATATGACTGAAAAAATGTTAACTACTCTATAAAACCTCAATGTTGCATCGATATATACATAGGAAAACCATTTATTGCCACGTGGTTTATACAAGTTCTCGTGAGGATATGGCCGAAATATTGCCGTTGTCATGCTAAGCCATAATCATTCATTCATTCATTCCTTGATTGATATAACGTATAGTTGGTATAAATTGTTGCATGTGCGCGTGAGTTTCCCCCGGGCTCTGCTCTGTTTCCTCCCACCATAATGCTGATCGCCATTGTACAAGTGAAATATTCTTGAGTACAAAGTATTAGTATTAGTGTAAAACACTAATAAAATAATAACCAAATATTGTATGTATAACTTGTATTTGGTCATGACAAAACAATTTCTGAGTATTAGCTAAGATGTAGATATCCACTTTATACAAGCATGTACAATACCTCAATAAAACGCACTGGAAAAGATTGGTTGCCTGAAGTTGTACACAATGCCGATGCTGGGGGCAGAATCGAGTAGCGCTACTTGAGGTTCTACTAACTTAGTGCTGATAGTCGACCAGACAGAAAAGTGCGTGGCAACCATTAGATCGATACAGCTTAGGGGTTTGGTTATATTGTCATGAATTCGACCTCTAGCATGGCGTTCAAGACTTTGGCGTTCCTGTTTGTCGTCTGCTGTTCGACTGTGCTGGCCAGAAGTCCATTGGAAGAAAGTAAGTCACAATAGCGACACTAAGCTATGTTCACTGAAATCCGTTGATTATTGATATTTTAGAACTTATTAAAAGAGGTAATGTCACATTCTGTTTGATGGGCCTACAGAATCATCTTGGTATCAACGGAAAATACTCGCAAAATATACCATTGAGTATTTGCTCCCATCATAATGCTTGTCGTAGTACAAGTATAGACGAAGTATTCTTGAGTGCGGCGTAAAACACAAATTCACACTTACATTTCTATATACACTTTTGTAGATAACATATTTTTTAACATGTAAATTGATTGTATTTAGCTTGTTTTAAAAACATCTGCATTTTTATGAACCTATTTACTGTTTTCTGGTTTAAACATGTTCTCATCACGATTGCCGAAGATTCATTCTGTCATTCAGTGATTTTCCTCCTCTGTAAAATCACCAAAGACTTCGAATGACTTTCAAATTAAAAGCTGAAAAGTGACTCAACCAACATGAACGTTCTGGGTTAATAATTGCAAGACGAATTCTAAAACAACATTCAACACAAAGCAACAAATCTATGCGTCGAAACGGACGTTAGAGTACCAGCCGTCAACCGGTAAGAACGTTCCAGATCAATAACCACAACGTCAATTCCCAAAACGACGTATAACACAAACCATCAAAGAGATAATAAAGTATATAAGCATAGGACGGCTTTATGCAACGAGAAGCAGTCAACAGTTTTCTATTTATGTTGGAAATACGCAAGGTATGTTAGAGGCGACTGAGTGAAATCAGTATTCAAATCGTGTAGCATGCTGGAAGTTGTTGATCACAAAATATATATCTCAGTAGCTTAGGTTAAGGGGGAATTAAACAAAAAAGAACTATAGAGGGATATAAAGTACGAAATTAGGACGGATTCATGTAAAGAGAAGCAACCAGGAGTTATCAGTGATGACGGATAGACACAAAAAGACGAATATATTAAACCAAATCGCGGACCATTGTCAGTTGTCGCTAATCAACCTATTTCAGTTACCTTTTGGTTGCAAATAGTCATATATCCAACGTGGCGATCTCCTTAAATATGATGAATACAGGGCCTCTAGACTCTTCTGTTATTCCTTACTTAATACACTGTTCTAGTTCTTTGATGGTTTGCGTTGAAATTGGTTTTGATATTATTCGCCTGGAACGTCTATTTTGGTTGACGTTGGTACGTGAATGTCTATTACGACGACTGGATTTAATTTGACATGTCCTAAAGCAATAAAGATGTGACTTTGTAATAATGCAGTCAAGGGCACCTTTATCTTGTATGTGTTTATTCAAATCCTTTTGGGCTAGTGACATCTTAAAATCGACAATCTGACTTGGCTCGGTTTGGCGCTCAGTGTAGCTGCACAATTCGTGACATTTCGGACTATCAGTTCACGACATGTTAATAAAGGCGTTCGTCACCCTATTACAGACATCGTCGTAAACAATTGTATATCAACCGTCATATCGAAAACCATTAACTGCCTCTTGTTTTACAAATGTTCTAGCCACGATATGACTGAAATATTGCCTATGTGGCAATAAGCCATAATCATTCATTCATTCCTATATGTTAACTGTTTATTGTCATGGATTTAATGATCACTAACCGCAAACCAGTTTTCAAAATCCTGTTCAAGATCAACCCCCAAAGAACTAAGAAAGCATGTATGAAAAGTACGAAATTAGGACGGAATAATGCAAAGAAAAGCAGAAACAATTTTCCGTGGTGCTGGAAAGACGCAAGGTGAATGGGTGGAATCAGTATTCAAATCTTGGACCATGCTGGTATATATCTGGTCGACAGTAAAATATGTATATCATTTGCGCTTTAATTGCAACTGTACATAAATCCAATGTGGCAATCTAATTAAACACGGTGAATATACGTCCCTAGAGTACATTTTGCTAAAAACCATGTTGACGTGGACAAAGGTTTGGCGGTGACACAGTAAAAAATAAATAAATCTAATTAGTCGCAGTAGTAGCTGGATGCATACACGCCTACAAAGGAGGTAATTAACGACGCCTCGGGTGATGTACGCCTGTGGTAAATTGACCTTGATGTTAATTAACCAGAATAAAATTTAATATATATAATAAAATGAAGTACAATTACTGAAGAACATATGGCTGGTAGATAGGGTGATGCGATTTATACTTTTTGTTTTATCAAAAGATAAAAGTAGGATCAAAAGCAGATTTTGCTTTTTTAAGGCGTTTTCTTGCGGGAATTCCCTTCATAACAAAAATATGATTACGTGAACCAAAATGATTTCCATATATTTCTTGTTTAGTTAAGGAGTAGTATACTTTAACAAAGCATCGTCCTGGTTAACGCAATCATATTTTCATCAATCGAAAACAGAAACAATCTGGAAGATCTGAGGAACTCTACATTCGCCATATTTCATGGCTTCCAACACATAAGCCGCATTGGTCCAGTGATAACACACCTGCTCTGAAACCGTTCTGTCGAATAGGATGACCACACAGCTGTTTGTTATATTTCTACATATATTGTCAAGCTATATGTTAGATAAGTATAAATATATTAATGTAAATCTATATAGATTATACTCAGTATTCTTCCAATGAAAGTTCAAAGTTCAACGCTATTTACCTCAGTTAACAGCATATCGTACAGTTACATAGAGAAAGGGGACACCTGTTTATCAAAACCTGCCATATATGAAATTGTTAACACGTCTTAGTATAATGTAACCTTAATAAAGGAATTTTATTTCATTTATCTCTTGTAGTATATGAGCTCACGGAAGTATGAATTTAGAGATGGATGCTAGGAAATCATAGCGATGTTTTCTTTGTAAGAACGTGGATGTTCAACATATCAATGTGTAGAGCTTGTGTTGTGCCACTGACCACAGGCAATTTTACTAGACAGTACAAGTATGACTGATCTTACAGACAACTGCGTACAGGCGACATGCTAAAAGAAATAGAGTACAGTTGTAAGGCGTCCTTTGGATTTACAAAAAATCTCTTCTAAAGAATTCAAAATCTGACTTGCTTTCAGTTGGCAAAAATGAGGGGTGGGCAGCTTGTAGGCTTAAATGTTTAAAGCACTGACTATCGGCCCCGATGGCTCAGTTGGTAGAGCGGTAGATCCAAGGTCAATCCGGGGTCGGGCCACAGTTCAGACCTTTAAAGGCCTTAGCAATAAGGCGATAGTACAACGACTGCTTGACCAATCGCTTGTCGACTAATCGCCCGCGTTGGCGGCTTGCTTGCCTTCGGTAAGTGGTCTCAGTGAAGCAGCACTTGATCAAAGAGCACCGGAAATCCGTCCTGTATTACATGTGCTCTAAGGACTCCTTCACGGTCATATGACTGAAAAATTGTTAAGTAAAGCCCAAACACTCACTCACTTAAAGCACTGACTCGCGGCGACTACTGGGCCCATGAGTAATGAAATCGCGTATTCGAATCCCGCTCTTGCTCTTTGTATTGCGGCTTTAAATAAAAACGTTTGCCAGGTACCTGACGGAGGTTAGTGGTTTACACTGGCTTCTTGGACGTATAAACCAGAACCCCAGCGTATAACTGAGACATTCTGGCTTCCGGTAACCAACATGAATTACCTCATCAATCTGTTGCCAAAATAATTTTTGCGGCTAATTCGCAAAAAATATAATTAAATATAAGCGTCAAGTCCGACATTCCTATACCATTCGTAGTCCGTAAAGGGCGTTCCAAGTCGATAATCGCAAGATCCATTTCCACAACAACGTTTAACACTAACTCCCGAAGACAAAGATATGTAAGAAATTATACAAATAAGAAATAAAGCATGTAACACACAAGAGAGAAGAGGTCATCAGTTTTCAATGATGCCGGGCAAACAATGAATATTTCAGGCATGAATTCCATATCAAAGTTCAAATTCGTAGTCAGTGAATGAGTTCCATGTCAAACAACAGCTAAACAAATATCTCAGTCGCGCTTTCATTGCAACTGTTCATAAAGGCATCATGCTGATGTAATTAGCATGGCTACCTTTACGGCCCCTAGCCCCAGGTTAAGCGGTATTAGATACAGTTTGAAAATGACGAGCGCTACCCACCCTAAACGATCAGATTATGATTCAAAAGTAACGGCCGATTACGTCTTTCCCGTTAATATGTAAAGATCTCATGCTACAAGAGGCGCCATCTATGATGTTACACATGACATACACGATAGACGGTTACACTGGGCAACCAGCGCCATCTATGTTGTTAAATACCATGTACGTGATAGATATGTACATAGGGATAACAGCGCCGTCTATGTGGTTGATCACAATGCAGATCGCCAGAGATTCTGAACAGCTCTGTCCATACCTGCCAACGAGAGTGTTATATTCATTGTAAAATTTGAGAAACTTAGAATGACGGCGTTTGATGGAGTATCCTTGACAAACTAGTTTTTGAACTAGCAGCTTGTGACGCAGATTAAAGTCATCACAATTAACACAAGATCTGACAAATGCTACAAGGCGAGATATGTATACGTCATATGCAGGACCCTTTGGTATATTGCTATCTAAATAAGGATAATTTACAATATCAAAATTGAAATTATACCTTTTATCGTAAAGGCGGCGTGAAAGGAGACCTTGTCCGTCTTTGTATAGATATAGATCCAAAATAAGATGTACCATCAGGACTATCTGTTGTCTCCTTTAAATCCAATGAAGGCGGATAGATTTCCTTCACCGCTTCAGCAATATGGGGATTATTTAACGCCAGTAGATCATCAATATACCGCTTGGTAAATAAAAAGGATCGAGCTTTAAAGATATTACTTTTAAGTAATTTCTGCATATAGTGGTATTCATATGAAAACAGGTATAGGTCTGCCAAAAGAGGCGCACAATTGGTACCCATTGGAATACCTATGCACTGTTGGTAAATGGTATCTCCGAATTTCACATAGATGTTATTAATGAGAAATTCAAGTAATTCAATAAATAATGTAACATCCCATGTGTGGTAACCTTTATAAAGAGTAGAACTAAAGAAAGCCTTATTGCTTCTGACGTTAATGTAACGGTGACCAGTTTTAGTAAATACCGAGACAATTAACGACGATATTCTTTCAATAAGATCTTTGTGAGGAATCATAGTATAGAGAGAAGAGAAATCCAATGTGGATACGTTTTTGTACGGTATATACATATGAGCATCGAATTCTTCTGTAAGACATTTGGAGTTGTTAAGAATCCACGTGCAGTTGACACCTGCATTTTTTGTTATGGCACAACAATACTTGTTCCAAAATGACTTTACTTCTTGTAACGCTCTCGTAAGTAGGGTTGACAAGTGTTTGGTGGTACAGCTTCTTGAATCTGCAATAAATCGAGCCTTGTATGGGGATTTATGCATTTTAGGAATCCAGTAAAGTTGTGGTATTTCTGTGTGACGGATAGGTATATTTATGTGCCTTTCTTTAAGATAGGTTTTTGTGTTTGTTAAATAGTTCCTCCAGAGTACATGTAGTAGCAGAATACGTGGATGTCGTTGTAGATGCACATAGCTCTTGAACAAGAATTTGATAATAATAATTCTTGCAAATAAAGATAACATTATTAGGAGCCTTGTCTGCTACGGTGATGACAAATTTACTGGGAAGGTCAGCGAGTGTTTCTTGCACAGTGGGATCCTTCAGAACCTGTTTAACTTTAGGTAGAGCATCAATGTCTAGACGGTGTATAGTTAAACTAACTCTCCTTTTGACAATCTCAAGCCAATCGTTAAGTACCGAAGAATCCACTTTCTCCCGTTTTGACCATTTTTTAACATACTCCTCAAGTGCCGAGATGATATTTTTTTTGTTGATCGAATGTTGACATTACTCTTTTCTCTATACTTAGGACCCCTCACAAAGAGATTCCTTAGATCATGATTCTTAATAATATTAAGGTCACCTGTCAGGACATGTTTACATTTGTCGTAGGTAAAAACTGAGGATTCACAATCACAGTTATAGCCGCCAGAAGTATACGTCGCCAAATCGAACTCCTTGATGGCCTGGGAATAATTGAAAATTTTGGAAGCGATAGGCTTTGTATACTCATAGGATATGCAAGGTGGCTCTTGGATATTAAAATAATTAGGCACAGCACTACGAACATCAGGTTCATTAAAGATGCATGGTAGGTTGATTAAATCAAGGCCACTGTCTAAATACTTTATCTTCAGAAAGAGTCGATCGTGTTGAGTTTCAATTGTAGTTACAGGGCGATACAATCGAAAATACGATATGTCTTGACACAGACATACAAGGTGAGATGGAACATTAAAATTGTGTATGTTACTGGATACGTCTTGAACGACCTGTTTTAGCAAGTTCAATGGCAGTGCATATAATACTGTGCGTAGAGCATGCATGCTATTAAACACTATTGCATATAGAGAGTAAAACCAGAGCAGAAACTATTAACACTAAGTATCTCACCCTTATAGGCAAGTTAAAAGCTCGATCATTGGTAAGTTTTATTGGTAAGTTTTTTCTGTCCGACATGCTCTTTTAAATGTAGTGTGAAAGCTGACTGATCCTAATTCCTCAATTTTTTCGCATGTGAAAGAGCAACTTTCAGTGCAATTCATGCACATTTATATTTTGATCTCGGAGACAAAACTACATTGGCTGAATTTGCCAATTTCAAGGCTTTACATAAAGTATAATTTTTATCAGTCTACACAGATACCTTGGCAATATGCCTGAATAGACACCTTACAAACATGCGAAAAGGTTGAATTATTACAGTAATGCAGTGGCTTTTAAAACAGGGAAATATTTAACCCAGGGCTAGTTGCGGCATATAGATATTTATAACCTAGTAGAACAGAGCAAAAACTAGATAAAAAGTTAATAATATAATGGAATAATAGAGTAAATATGAAATCTAATAAATTGTAATGAAAAGAAAGAGCGATGATCAAAACTTACACAGTTAAACAACTTGTTGTATTTATATATAGAGTAACGATTTTTATCTAGCTTAAAACATTAATTATGGTTAAAATATCCAGAATATCGCAATGGTCTTCAAATATATGTCAGAAACCTTAATAAAACTGAATCGGATGCAAGCAAAAAGGGTGATTTCTGAGGGTAAAACATATTTTTGACACACAAAAAGACAAATCTCCCACACCGAAAAACCAACAATTTAAAAATGCTGTTCACCGAGCCGTATTAAACTCAGCGCTCTAATAGTTGTGCCTCTGGGTTAAAAAGGAGAGTTATAAAACCTTTCACACACTACTACATAATTAAGATTCAGTCATGCTTTAAAAGATAAAAGTTCATTTAACTTCAACTTTTTGTACCCGTTCAACATATGGAGTGCTAGTCCAGACTGCTCTTGTTGAGAATAATGTTCTAGGAGCTCATCATATCATAGTTGACAAATGGTTACGCATATTAACCGTGAAACACTGCCTCTTGTCACTTTACGTCAGTCAATGTTTTAGTCACGCCTCCTACCACTATGGTTCCAGCAGAACTACATAACCCCCCCCCCCCCTCCACCCCCCAGTGATGTGAGTTGCAATTTATTAGACATCAATGGTCCAGCATTTCTCAAAATGCTGTATTGTCATCACATTTAATTAAACAATCGCATTAAAGCAATAGAACGGGACCAGCTTAGTCCACTGGCAGATTCACAGTGAATATGTGTACCATTGTCAAGCTATGAATTAAAATAAATTCTTCCTAACATATTGAGTATATGGTTTCAAACGGAAACTGATACTGGAACACCCAAGACTTCCGTCATCTTCACGAACCAAATTTATGATTCCTATTTTATATACAGATTCCATTCCGACATTTGTTTTGATTGATAAAAGATAAAATTCATAAAAGTACAACCTTTTGCCTAAGCGTTTTATCTTCAGGTAAGGTTTTACAAAGAGTATAATTCCCTTGTAAGTAAATTTGTACAGGGTGTCCAGAGTCTCTGGACCCTGTGTCTAATTCAGCTTACCCGGGGTAAGGGTCAAATATCTATCGTGTTGAATATGATAGTTACGTTGGATATATGAACAGTTGCAATCAAAACATATACAGAACAGATGTTCAGATTAACAACTTATAAATTAGCATGGAGCATGATTTGGATACTGACTGGATTCATTCGCCTAGAATGTCCCTTGTATCTTTCCATAATCGTCAGAGGCTACTGACAGCCTCTGTTTGCATGCAATCCGTTCTAGTTTCTTACTTTATATATGTTCGAGTTGCACAGCTACATGTGCAACATTTGAACATTTTGTTGTTCAGCGCGTGCAATTCCGCCATGTTTAAAGGAGATCCCCAAAGACCACACCAAGTGTTCCCTAGACACAATATTTATGCTATGTTAATCTGTAAACTGCGCTAAGGAAAGTATTATCCTAGCTAGTTCTGTTTAAAAAATTCCATTAAAGTTGGACCCTGTGCCTATCTTGTCGACATCGGAGCCCTGGCCGGGTGAGGTCATTATCAGTAAGAGCTGCCGGGATTATGTATTGAAAAGCGCTGCAAAGCACTGTCGAATCCATGCGTTAGGCCTACCCGCTGTGTGTTTTTCCATAAATTCCCGGACGTGAACACCTCCTAATTAGCACCCTGAAAATCATATAAATAAAACAGTTTTCCAACAAATATTTTGAAAGATACCGGAGTTGTTTTAAGATTCTGGAACAGCGTGTAAGCTTACAGAATATCGATTGGGCGATGCGATGACCGATTTTAGCTCACATACCAGCCATGTCATCATGTCACTGTAGATGACGCAAACGCGTCCCCTTCTGCCACAAATTGGCCATGCTTGTACCTGTGGAGAATTTGGCACGGTTTCACAGTCCACAGTCTATAAACTTTTGTCGCAAAGTCGAGCGATACCGACTGCGACTGGAGAATCCATGTTGTCGGGCCAAGGGATTGTGAGCTGTAGTGAAAAACCTGTCGCTCAACCACCGTGAAACTAACGATCGAGCTAATATTTTATGTTTAATTTTTTGAAAGTAACAACGGCAAAAATAAATGAGGCTTGACCTATACTGAATAGAAACAGTGATTAGTAAGACACCTAAATGCCAATTTAAGCTTTGTCTGAGTCGGGTTATAGGCATCAATGTACGGCATGACGCGCCCGCTGTGCTCAGTGTGAACAGGAGGGCTGTCCTGTAGCCTCGTGGACACTGCAGGGCAAAGACTGTTGGCTCCCTAAAGTCCGTCACAGCCTCCTGTTTCAAATAAACAAGTTACTAAAGCCTTCTTTATCATTTGGCTTTCTGGGTGGGATATAAGCCTCATCGCATGGTAGAATTCGCAAGCCCATACGTGTAGGCCTACGATTATGATCGATCAAGGGTGTTTACGATGGGATATCTGGTCCATATTTTCTCAGTCTGTGGCATTTTTAGGCCATTATGTAACTTTACGCAGTCGCAAAACACACTTGGGCATGGAATAATCTCGAAATAAGTTGTGCACCTAGAGAAACCTCAGATACCTGCAGTGAATCTACCGCTGCGACGTCACAAGGTCAACGGAAGTGGGGTAGATTTTCTGACATTTGATCACCAAATTCTACCGTTGTTTTTCCCTTTTCCACGTTTTAAATGACCAAGATGGATTCAGGGGGTATTAAACTATCTATATGCAGTTTGGAAGGCTCACTATTGGGGTTTTACTTTAATAGTCTTCTGGTGTATTCCTCAGATGCCCATTACTGGAATGAAGTCGCACAGAGTCGGTTAAAATCCGCCTTAAATATGCGCCATAATACGAACGTAGCCAAGAACGTAATATTGTTTCTTGGAGACGGCATGGGCCTTTCAACAGTGACAGCAGGGCGGATTTTCAAGGGTCAACTGAAGGGCATGACGGGTGAGGAGGAAGACCTGACCTTCGACAAATTTCCTTACAACGCTCTTATCAAGGTCGGTGATATTCTGTAAAAAAATTACTGCTTAAGACTTTTTTTGAAAAATTCATTTTAATAATTGAATCTTAAGATGTTCCAGATATTGACAGTTCTTACGTCACGGCATTTTCTACCTTTTTCACGTGTAAATCGTGACAAAAGTATTGTGAAGTGCATAATACATTTAAATAAATTCTTGTGTTATTAAAGTAAACACATGTTTTAGAGTATAAAAATAATAAAAAAACCACTTTGCACAACATTGGCACCCATCACAATCAATATGATCAATACAAAGTTCAAATAAGTTCAATAAATATTTACTTTCAGAAAAAAAGATGGATATTTGGAACACTGTTTCAAATGGTGTATCTGATGACAGTGACTCAATTCCATGTTTCTGTTCACTTTAATATAAAAATGATGTTGGCAATTCCGTTGAATAACATTTGACTTTTCAAATGGTCTGTTTAATGACCACTTTACTGTTGGTCATAATTTAACGACTTCAGGAAGTCTTCCATTGTCCAACGTTTTCTGACCATAACTTGTTCTATAAACACATACTGTTGCATTGAAGTACATCCAATGAATAAATATGGCTGGCGTTTGCTGGTCGGTTTCAGCCTTCAATCAGGAGGGTGGTGGAGGGGAGGTGCTGTCCGGTAACTAGCGACGGGCCGTGGTTAACTTCTGGCATTTGATTTTCTCATCTCGTATACCTGATCCGAGTCGTAGTAATAAAAAAATTCTGAAGTACGATGTGATACATCAGTCAAAGAAATAAACTGTAATCGTTGTAGACATACAATGTGAATCACCAAGTTCCTGAATCTGCCGGGACGGCCACTGCGTTTCTGTGCGGTGTAAAGGATAATAGAGGGGCTGTTGGCTTAGATGCCCGGGAGATCAGAAATAACTATACCAGTCAGGAAGGCACTGAAGTTGACTCCATACTGAAATGGTCGCAGACAGAAGGTAGGTCATTTAATGCTATGGGGTCTGATAGCAACCTGCGGATGGTCGTGGGTTTCCCCCGGGCTCTGCCCGGTTTCCTCTCACCATAATGTTGGCCGCCGTCGTATAAGTCAAATATTCTTAAGTACGGCTTAAAAGACCAGTAAAATAAATAAATGAATAAAAAAATAAATTTATAGCTATGGGAAAGGACGTATTTATTTATTTGATTGGTGTTTTACGCCGTATTCAAGAACATTTCACTTATACGACGGCGGCCAGCATAATGGTGGGAGGAGAGGAACGCCCACAGCTCGGAGAGGAACTGGGAAGATGCTGACATGGACTGTGTGCAGGGAGCGTGTAAGGATATCACGGATCAGCTGATATCAGATAACAAAGATATACAGGTATTCACTGACAATAACAAATCTGAGCAGGTTAATATAGCATTTACCCAAAATTTATGTCAGAGGGAATGATTTATTTACTCGCAATATAGGCGGGGTATCAGGTGTAAAAGCGTGGGAGTGTCACCAAAACTTCAACTTTAATGAAGGACTTTGAGAATTTTGATCGTATTATTTGGTCACGTGGCGAGAGCACGTGGTCACATCCACTACTTATATCCCTACCTTTGGTAATTTCATTTTGTTTGCAACTAAACTGAAGCCATTTTCGGATCAAATTTACGGTTTAGATAAAATCATTAGTTGACTGGAGATATCTTACTTCCCAGTCTGATAACGTTTTACTCAAGGAATTGAAGTCGGGAGACCCCGGAATCAAAATTTTAGGCTGCTGCATTGCTTGTCTCTGAGCACGGAGAGGTTAGAGCAAGCAAAGAGGACTGGTTTGCCCGTTGTTAGTATATTGTGACTAAATAGGGCATCTTGTCTGGTGTCTTCGGTGTGATATTTCAATGGTCGCAGCACTAAGGCAGAGGCAGACAGCAGGCCCTGAACTCAGCATATGTAAACAGTGGCAAGCTCAATTTAGAAGCTGACGCCAGTTGTTCACATAACACCATCCATGCATACATGCATGCATACATACATACATACATACATGCATACGTACATACGTACGTACATACACAAATGCACGCACACGCACACACACACACACACACACACGCGCATAAAACATACTTACATACATACATACATACATGCATACATACGTACGTACATACACAAATGCACGCAGACGCACACACATAAAACATACATACATACATACATACATACATACATACATACATACATACATACATACATACATACATGCATGCATGCATGCATGCATGCATGCATGCATACATACATGCATACATACATACATACATATATACATACACTCAAGGATTTATAGTTAAGGATAGGGTTGAAGCCACTAACTCAGGCTACAAATACAGAATTCATACAAATCTCCCTCTGTGAAGGAAGGACAAAATCATGACGGAACGTTATGAGAAAACATATTTCCCTTCGAATAAAAGCACCCTGTTTGTTGTATTAAAGGAGTCTACTAACTCTACTCGTCTGGCAACTGTTCTTCATTTGACTATTCAAACATTTTTCGGCTCATCCGTACTCGCACGTGACACTGAATCTACAACCATTCTGCATGAGAGAAAGTTAAAGTCCAATTGACCGATATTAATGCGGATGTCTCTATGGTGTTTCGTCATACTTGTATGGAGGTAGCTTTAACCAGCAGTGTAGGAATCATATCAAAGTCACCGCTAAAAGATGAGTTTTCATCCATGCGCCGATTGCACAAAGCGATCTTAGGCGAAGTTGATTGTAACAACCATGGCGACACATGTTAAAAGCATATGTTGTCTTAGTGGCTACCGTCAACTTAGCCTACGATCACTTTGTGCAGGAGGCCCCTGGTGACTGTCTAACCATCACAGCAGCTTTGTAAACTTTTTCCGGATAAAGTCGCGTGTGGAAGACTGGACATTCATTTCACTAACCAGCTTGACTCTTCGTTACGTTTATTGATAAACGTTACAAAGTTGCCTCTCTTGTTTACTCTGAGCTGGAAGACGAGCAATCATTCATTCCAATGAATTTTTGTTAATATTTGACAAACATTACAAACTTTTTTTCTCAGGTTATACTCGGAGGTGGAAGGTGAATGTTCATCCCACTGACGGAACCGGATCCAGTAATGGGGACGAATGACGAGGCTAAGAACAGAAGGGACGGAAGGAATGTGATCAAGGTGAGGGAAAGGCCAGAGGAAAATGATCAAGGTGGCGTAGTAAGGGGAAAGCCAGATGAATAAGATCAAGGTGGATTAGTAAGGGGAAAGCCAGATAGATAAGATCAAGGTGGATTAGTAAGGGGAAAGCCAGATAGATAAGATCAAGGTGGATTAGTAAGGGGAAAGCCAGATGAATAAGATCAAGGTGGATTAGTAAGGGGAAAGCCAGATAGATAAGATCAAGGTGGATTAGTAAGGGGAAAGCCAGATAGATAAGATCAAGGTGGATTAGTAAGGGGAAAGCCAGATAGATAAGATCAAGGTGGATTAGTAAGGGGAAAGTCAGATAGATAAGATCAAGGTGGATTAGTAAGGGGAAAGCCAGATAGATAAGATCAAGGTGGATTAGTAAGGGGGAAAGTCAGATAGATAAGATCAAGGTGGATTAGTAAGGGGGAAAGCCAGATAGATAAGATCAAGGTGGATTAGTAAGGGGGAAAGCCAGATAGATAAGGTCAAGGTGGATTAGTAAGGGGAAAGCCAGATAGATAAGATCAAGGTGGATTAGTAAGGGGAAAGCCAGAAAAGAAGTGGGTTAGTAAGGAGAAACCAGAAGAATCTGATCAACGTGCAATAATTTGGGAATTTTAGAGAAAGCTGATCAACGTGAGGTAGTTTGGGAAAGGAGGAGGAAGCTGATCAACGTGAGGTACACAGTTTAGTTTGGGAAAGGGACGTTAATCTGATCAACGTGAGGTACACAGTATAGTTTGGGAAAGGCGAAGGAAGCCGATCAATGTGAGGTACACAATGTAGTTTGGGAAAAGGAGAGACGGTTGATCAACGTGAGGTAGTTTGGGAAAGGGAGAGAAAGATGATTGAAATTTTTTTAGATTGTGAAATCTAAAATATAGGAAAAGGGAGAAGAGCCTTATGAAGATGAGAATGCCGCTTTTGTGTTTATGTATTTGGTGCTTCACGTCGTACTCAAGAATATTACACTTATACGACGGCGGCCAGCATTATAGTCGGAGGAAAGCGGACAAAGCCCGGGGAAAACGCACAACCATACACAGGTTCTTTTATGTTTAAAGTCTCCTCCTGTGGTGTCTCTTTACAGGAGTGGAAGAGGGATAAAGAAGTCCGCTGCCTTCCTCATAAAATACTCTACAAAGACGCGATTTATTGAACACAGACGCCAAGCATGCCCAATACATACTAGGTATGTATATCCAGCAATTCATCAGTTTAAATGCGTTTACCAAAGGAAAAAGAGAAACATGCGAATGAGGAACGAAGGCATGAAGAAACAAGAAGGTACTGGTGCTTTTTGCCTTCGTTGTAGCTGTATTACTACATGGTCAGAGCACGAGTTGTAAAAGTAGTTGTTTGGACATACAGGGTACAAAGAATAGTCCATATGTCAGACCACATATTGGTACCACCCGGGTGGCCAAACCTAATTGGTACTAACATGTTTGTAGGCTGAGAGGTAGTAAATCAACGTATGATAGCCTGGTAACTTCATCATATATTTTAATGGAAATGAATAATCACCCTTTTAGGCGTTCCGTAGATCAGTAATAATAGAATCAGCAATATTGCTTATTTTTTCAGTCAATACTGGCAAAGCTACTCTAAATAGTTATTTAAGTTTAGCAGACGTAGCCATCTACATTGTATCTACATTTCAAGGTGAGTTATCGAAGATAATTCATTTGACTGGTACAGGTAAAATTTATAAGGCTTTCAGCTATGTCGATGCAGGTTGTCATTTACTCTAAATAGTTATTTAAGTTTAGCAGACGTAGCCATCTACATTGTATCTACATTTCAAGGTGAGTTATCGAAGATAATTCCTTTGACTGGTACAGGTAAAATTTATAAGGCTTTCAGCTATGTCGATACAGGTTGTCATTTACTTCCACATTTATGGTGTAATAAGGTATATGTATATTAAGATAGATTATCTTCCGAAAATAAATGTTCATTTTATTTTCTTACCTGTGATCAAGATGTTTTAGAACTATACTGACTGTACAAACGTTTGATGAGATATGCTTACTTACGAAGGCATCGCCCATCGTAATTTTCTGATACATTCCTGTTCAAAAAATAAATACTTGCTGCATATTGTAGGTATTTACTTTGAAAATAATATAAACCCAAGTAATGGATAGTGTTGATGAAGACAATACTCTGCCAGCAAAGCGACCATGCATGTATTCTAGACAGGCACCGTGTACTTCAGAGTGTACGATAAAACATGTATTTTCTCTAGCAAGTCTAGCAAACACCAGAAAAGACAAACAACAAAAGAGGCTCTTGTTCAGTCTGTGCAGCTGCGTGCAGATTACAGCGTGCGAAGCACAGCCACCCAAAAAAACTTGACAACAGAATTCTTGCCCTACTCAGCAGAGACCTGGTTGCTGCTGAGGACTATTACCATAAGTCATACTACAGGCTGTACACAAAAAGATAGTCTTCCACCAGATCTAGTGTGCATGTAGGTGAGGAACAGGACCAGGCTGAAGGAGAGTCTGAATACGCCGAAAAACAAGCCTGTGAAGAACTGTTCCTGTATATATGAAATGAACTCCGTCCAAATCTGAAAGTGCTAGCTATGACAGATATGACACCAAGGCTTGAGAGGTCAATACATTCTTCAGGCATTGCGGACGTCAAACTATCCACCAAAAAGAATGTTCGTCGTATGTTGGAGAGTGAATTGGGTGAAACACTCCACTTTGTTTTGGATGAGAAGTGAAAGCCTCTCCTCTGTCCAGGCAGCCTGTCAGCAGATGATCTAGCTAAACAAGTCTATAGTGTACAGAAAGATCTACAGAAAGCAAGGGTTGCAACCTCCCAAAGATGTCATAATCGAAGCAGCTATGCAACTAAGACATCAAATTAAGGAACAAAATTTTAACAACTTTTGGCCTCCTGACACAGAGCAGACTGTCATTCTTCAATCCATTATTACGTTCGTGTATTCTCTTCTCACAGGAGAATGTGAATGTGAAAGTCCCTCTGACAGAGCTTAGCGCCTTGCCCTTTCTTTTGGCAGTTATCTTGTATATGCAGCCACCCATGGAAAGACAAAGCCACCTAGCACATTCTCCCATTTGCTGTGAAGTCTTTGACAGGAAACATCGAACTGATATGAACTTTGAATCGTCACGGTTATGGTGTTTCTTACTATTAAATTGAGGAGATTGGCGCTGCACTTTGTGTCCAGAAACTCGAACTCTCTAAGGAAGACATTCTACTATCAGGAAACATTAATCCAGGTGTGTTCACAACACTTGCCTAGGATAATAGTGGCCGACCCAAAGAGACACTAAGTGAAGAAGGTACCTCCCGCAGACTGAATGTCACACCTATCCACTCTAAAGTTATATGTGCAGTGCCACAGAATATTCTGCCTAGAGCTCGATAAATCCTAGAAAAGAAACATTAAGCCTAGCCATGGAATGGTACCAAGTTACAATGTTGGAAAACGAGTTGGGCCACCAGCAATTGTAACTTTAGATGCTGACACTACAAGTAAAGTTCAGGATGCAAATATCCAGAACCACACATGGCTCCTAGCTAGAATGTCAGAACCTGACAAGCAGACGATCAGGAGTTGGACTGGATTTAACATTAAAATCAGCAGTGATATCACCGTCATCCTGGGCCCTGTAAACTACTTGTCCACCATAAGTTCTCCTGCATCAGAAATGTCAACTGTGAATGAAATCCTGGAACAAACACTTGCCATCATGAAATCCTTGCAGCTCTAAAACATTGTCTGTGTGTTTGACCAGGCTCTATGCCAAGTCGGCTTAGATATTGTGGAAACAAGATAAATTCAGGGGCATTATTCTCAGGATGGGTACTCTCCCCACAATCTGCAATCTCTTCTCCATCAGAGGCAAGAGATTTCAACCTGCCGGACTGAGAGATTTGTGTTGATTTGTGTGTCATTGCAGAAGGCTCAGTCACTGGAGTAATGGAAGGACGCAAGCACAACAGAGCTGTTAGAATACACAAACTTATGCATGAAGCTCTCTCGAGGCTTGCCTGGAAAGGCTTTCTACCATGGTTAAGAGACTATCATGAACAAGATGTTCACGAGATGGAAGAAGAGATGACCAACATCACTTGCTTATAGTAGTGTCTCGCAAGCATCATTGCAAAAGCTGCTCAACAATGAATCCTGTGCACACATCCTGAAACTATTTCAGGCTTACCTAAACTCCCTCAGAAATGAACTCAGCCTGTGAACTTTCTGGATGTCTTACCTCGACATGACAGGGCGGGGGAGGGGGCATTATGCTGGATCTGAT
Organism: Liolophura sinensis; assembly: GCF_032854445.1. Lineage (NCBI taxonomy): Eukaryota > Metazoa > Mollusca > Polyplacophora > Chitonida > Chitonidae > Liolophura > Liolophura sinensis. Next base: position 15,393,064 of record NC_088299.1, on the reverse strand, counting down.
TCACGCCACTGGGGAGGGCAACTGATTACTTCACCATGCTGCAATCCGAATGATGCTTCCATGATGCTCAGCCTATGACAAGGCGAACTATGCACGCTTCTTAACCTTTTGTTATGCTGAAATGTTTCCATTACCTAAAGAAGACCCTGAAGTACATTCTCACTTCATGCAGGGTGGCTTTGCTGTCCAAAAGGGTAATCATAATCAATTTGGACGGATCACTGTGGATCAGACAATTGAGGAGACCGTAAACACACAGAAAACTAGAGGTACGAAAGGGTTTAGTTTGAAAAGTGGAACAGTAACCAGATTCTATCTCATTCTATCAGAGTACCGCAGTGGGTACTTGGGGGCAACTAAGGTAGTTCAATGTAGAACAGACTTTTCTTATCTTAATGGAATCAAATTGGTTGAACCCTTTCAACTGAGAACATGAAGAGCTTGTCAGTCTGTCCACTGCTATAGCGGCACCGCAAGAGGTTGTGTAGAACCTTCTACACGCCTACAAGATAGGAGAGGAGACATATTAGGTTTTCAAGCGGGATCGACTGGAAGCTAATATTCCAGCCACACAGTTCTTTGACAAGATTACAAAGAATAAACTAACAACCTACTCTGGCATCAGGAAAAAATCACATAACCAGAGACATGGAAACTGTTTGGGCAAATGATCCTTATTGCGGAAAGCACAAAACTTAAAATGAGAAATGTTACGGTTCATCCTCTGGGGACATTGCCTTGGGCACTAGCTAATAGTGATGGGTCTCTTCGTAAGACTAACAAAGCTGCCGTAGCCAGGGAATTAGAGAAGAATTTTTCTCCTGGAGAAATAAATTCTAAGCCATCTGCAACTTTAATTGACGGGATGAGTTTGGTCCAAAACTAAAAGGGAAAGACATGACCTTTTCGCAGCCTGCAGACATAGCCTCGTTTTATGTTCCTCATGAAAGTGCTAACGGTGATCGTGTTGATGTTATATTTGATTCTCACAAGCAGACACTGGTTAAAGATGCAGAAAGAGAAAACAGGATTGCAGACAAAGGGATCTGCTTCAGGAACATTGCACCCTGGCACAAAACACCAGCAATAGAGGAAGCTTTTTGTGCTCTGCAAGGCCTAATCAAGTTGCTGGTAGAATCTTGAAAATGTATTTAAAAAAAACGAAATATTGCATCGCGTTGTGTCTTTTGTAGGAGTTACCACAATACTTTATGAAGTTTATCAGTGGAAATGGAAATATATAGCAGTGTGATATATTTAGTTTAGTCATTTGGCCACACGTAGCTGGTGAAATCCGACCTCTTGTCAGTTTACCTCATTTAGGGTTATATTGTAATTGTAAATAAACAATATACATGTACACACACCCTAGTATTATGGCGTCAGCAGAATTAGGTAAAATATAATACTAATTAGAACTTATTAGACCGCATTTCATGTCACTGTTCATTAAATCTGTTCACAATACAGCATTTGAGTAATATTAGACCAAACGTTGCAAGAAGACCAAAAACCTTAGTGTTTTTGTTTATATCTCAGGGCTCTTTGCAAATGGTCACATATCTTATGAGGTGGAGAGAGACCAGAGTGAGACGGGACAGCCATCCTTGTCGGAGATGACAGAATTAGCTATCAAAGTCTTGAGGAAAAACACTAATGGCTATTTCTTGCTCGTTGAAGGTAAAAGCAGACGAATTACAATGTAAATGGTTTGTAAGTTCTATGCAAAACTTAGAGGATGACATCAGCTTTTAGCACACGAATTGCACATGACAAAGCCTATTAAACTGAAGCATTTGAGATATTGTATTGTTTATGCATCTTCATGAAAACCGTTTATATCAGCTCAGTGTCCCTGCAGTTTTTTTTTGTAGAAAATATTTTTTTAAATGTAGGCTTACATAATTCGAGGCAATCATAGGCTGACATATCAAGACGGCTTTCAGTGTTTTAACTCTTGACCAATGACATCTCTTCGTAAAAGCGGTTCTTAAGTGAGACCTAAAACCAGGAGGTTTGTCAGGTATCTGGTCAGGTGAGTTGTTTTCTAAAATTACTGTCGTCCTTAATCGCGGAGTTGACCGAAGACCAGATAGGCTATCGTGTACTCTGACTGACACCACTGATTCCTGTTAGATTACCAAGATGACACACACACAACAAATCAAAACAAGAGTGACTTAAGTGGAGAGGTCATGCACCACGGTTTGGCATGAGAAAAGTTAAAGCAGAAAAAAGTTGAAAAAAAAAGTTACGAGGCATTTGAACCCACACGTACGGTAGTACTAGTAGCAACAAATTCTTATAAAACATTCTGAGCATGTTTTTTCAGTTTGATGTGATAGCAGGTTAATGTACGTGCTGGTATTCACGTTGTCAGTCAATCAAAAGCCAGTGTTTATGTTGTTAGTCTATCAGTCAATCCACAACTGGCGTTTATGGTGTCAGTCAATCCACAGCCAGTGTCTCTGTTGTCAGTCAATCAAAAGCCAGTATTAATGTTGTTAGTCTATCAGTCAATCTACAGCTGGTGTTTATGGTGTCAGTCAATCGACAGCTGATGTTTATGTCGTTAGTCTATCAGTTGCCGGTGTTTATGTCGTTAGTCTATCAGTTGCCGGTGTTTATGTTGTTAGTCTATCAGTCAATCCACAGCTGGTATTCACGTTGTCAGTCAATCAAAAACCAGTGTTTATGTTGTTAGTCTATCAGTTAATCCACAGCTGGCGTTTATGGTGTCAGTCAATCCACAGCTGGTGTCTCTGTTGTCAGTCAATCAAAAGCCAGTGTTTATGTTGTTAGTCTATCAGTCAATCCACAGCTGGCGTTTATGGTGTCAGTCAATCCACAGCCAGTGTCTCTGTTGTCAGTCAATCAAAAGCCAGTGTTTATGTTGTTAGTCTATCAGTCAATCCACAGCTGGCGTTTATGGTGTCAGTCAATCAACTGCTGGTGGTTATGTTGTTAGTCTATCAGTTGCCGGTGTTTATGTTGTTAGTCTATCAGTCAATCCACAGCTGGTATTCACGTTGTCAGTCAATCAAAAACCAGTGTTTATGTTTTCAGTCTATCAGTCAATCCACAGCTGGCGTTTATGGTGTCAGTCAATCAACTGCTGGTGGTTATGTTGTTAGTCTATCAGTTGCCGGTGTTTATATCGTTAGTCTATCAGTTGCCGGTGTTTATGTTGCTAGTCTATCAGTCAATCCACAGCTGGTATTCACGTTGTCAGTCCATCAAAAACCGGTGTTTATGTTTTCAGTCTATCAGTCAATCCACCAGTATTAATGTTGTTAGTCTATCAGTCAATCCACAGCTGGGGTTTATGGTGTCAGTCAGTCAGCTGCTGGTGTTTATGTCGTTAGTCTATCAGCTGCCGGTGTTTATGTCGTTAGTCTATCAGCTGCTGGTGTTTATGTCGTTAGTCTATCAGTTGCCGGTGTTTATGTCGTTAGTCTATCAGACAATCCACAGCCGGTGTTCATGTTGTCAGTCTATCAGCTGCCGGTGTTTATGTTGTTAGTCTATCAGACAATCCACTGCCGGTGTTCATGTTGTCAGTCTATCAGCTGCCTGTGTTTATGTTGTTAGCTTATCAGACAATCCACTACTGGTGTTTCTGTTGTCAGTCAATCAGCTGCCGATATTTTCGTTGCAGATGACAATGACTACATACAACAGAGCGCCGTGCCTATGAAGTGGGAGTCCCACGGAGGAGAAGACGTGGCTGTCTATGCCACGGGGTCAATGGCACATCTTTTCCACGGGGTCCAGGAGAAGAATTATATAGCTCACGTGCTGGCCTATGCTTCGTGTGAAGGTCAAAATAAAGACCACTGTGAAGCGAATGGATAAGATGTATTGAGTCTTTCCTCCCGTTTTCTTGATATACTGTAGATTCAATCTATTTGCTTTGATTTATTCTGTGGCATTAAACGCTAACATAGACGATTCATTAATACCTTATGGTTTGTGTTTAACTGTTTTAAACAACTGATTAGACCTTCATTTTTTTAATTTTATCTCTGATTCCTTCCAATTCATCTTGTACATTGGACGCTCAGAAACAAATGCCAGGAGTATACATCACTGAGAAAAAATAGATGGATTCCTTCATTCAAATCGCAATTATAAATACGAATGGCCTCACGTAACATTCTGACAATCTCGATAATTTCTCTTCAGTATCTGAGATCAAACACTTTCGTGGCAGAGATAGCGATATCATATGCAGCTTAACAGAATGTTAATGCTTTTCAGCATAGCTTTCCACAAAGGTAAGTTGGGATACATAGAGGGCTCAAGAATTCTTGTCCGGCTCAAAATTTTCTGATGGTCTGTTGATGATGTCATCAAAGAGGAACAACATGGGCCACTTATAACGAGAAAATTATAGTTCATAAATTAACAATGTAAGATTAGGTATAAATTCTTCATTGATGAAAAACGTATCTGATCACGTCAACTAGCTCTGTCCAGTTGTAGGTTACAACTATATTCTGATTCAATATCAGCCTAAAATTCAGCCGCGAAATAATTTCACTGATTGTTGGTGTTCAAACATTGTTCTCTACAAATGCTGTTATCACAATAGAATGTTAATGGATGTATGTCAAACCGAACACCGTTACCATTAGGATGTCTATGGATGTTGCAGTGTGTGCTGTGTGCCATATTCAAGATAATATATTTTAGCCTATCCTGCATACTGTTTGTAGTAATCACAAAACTATCACAAAAGCCAATGATCTTTGTTCTCCAGACGCTGGAAATACTTCTGCATCATAACCGTTATTTGTCATTATGAAACAGGCATATTTTACTACTCTGTGGTCAATCCATTTTATTTATGTTATGATCCAAAAAGAGTCAAAAAGAGTCTCCAAGGAGACAGGCGGAGTTTTAAGATTTAGCGTTTTCCTGTCGAATGTTCAATGCAAAGAAGAGAGTTACATGAAGCATGTCAGATGAAAGACCATTAAATACTGTCCAGGAAAATAATCCGATTTATTTTCGTCATAAAAACTGTGTTTAAAATACCAATGTTTAATAAACCAGTAGTACTGCGCAAGGATGACGTTACAAGCTCTATACCATATACATGGAACTCGAAACTCTCGTATTCATTTTTGATTGCACTGTACTGTTCACGGTATTACACCAGTGACGACAGTAATCTGTTAGCGGCAAAATACTGGTGACGGCAGTTTGCTAGTGATAGGTATGTTGATAGGTGATAGGTATGGCGATAGTAATACACTGATGATGGCAATATACTAGAGAAGGCTTCATGCTAGCGACGGCAAAATACAATCATGATAGCAATACACTGGAGAGGACTTCATACTAGCGACGATAAAGTACTGGTGACAGTAATAAACGATTGACGGCAATATACTGGTGACGGCTATATATTGGGGAAGACAATATGCTGGTGATGGTTATGTTGTAGCGATAGTAATACACAGATGATGGCAATATATTAGTGAGGGCTTCACACTGGCGACAACAATATACTGGTGACGGTAATACACGATCAACGGCAATATACTTTTGGCGGATATATACTGGTGACGACAATATGCTGGTGATGGTTATATTGTAGCGATAGTAATACACTGATTATGGCAATGTACTGGTGAGGGCTTCATACTAGCGACGGTAAAATACTGCTGGCGGTAATACACGATCAACGGCAATATACTGGTGACGATAATAAGGCTATTGATGGCAATTATACTGATGACGGTAATACACTGCTGACTCCCCATTAACACAGTGGTGAGGTAATGCAGTGGTAATGACAATGTATTGGTAGTTGTATCTCACTGTTCACGAATACACTATAAAGGCGGTGGACGAATACAGATAATGTTCAGATGATGTGGTGGTGACAACAAATTTGCAACTGTAATTCACCATTGACAATCACATTTTGGGCTTATATTTGACCTGAAAATTCACCAGTATATCGCTTTATGAACGGGGTGTAATTAGGTAGTGCTGAAAAGCGATGTACTAGTGAGCCTTTTTGTGCATAGCTGTAACTACGCCTAATTAATTAAGTCTGTTCGTCAGTGGATTTGTCAGCTATTAGCTGGTGTCGCTCCTCTTCCATCCCTTCCATTTATAAATGTATGTAATCGTTGTATGTAAAATGTCATACATGGACTATTGCTTGGCTATAAAACTCCAGTCAGGAAAATAAACAGACGTACTGGACATGGGAATATATTGATAATACAATAAAGTTTGAGGTGACCTACCAGAGATTCTAATATAGGTGTGGCTTTTTTTGTGTTCATTTTAATATATGTGTATATTTACCTATTTGTTTAATAATCCATTAGTGGTTTAACCCCACAGTCAAGAATTTTTCGCCTTTTCGTGGACGATCAGGTTTGTAGGTGGTGGGAACCCGAGAACTCTGAGGTAAACCACCGACCTTAGGCAAGTTACTGACAATCTTTCCTACGCGTTGTGCACAGATATGCACAGTGTGCTGAAAGAAGACAAGTGATCTTCACCGAAGCTTTGGCTGTGCAAACGGTCACACGGGGGTCATCGACCGCTTATTGTCAAGAAAGCCACATGAACAGTGAAATAGGCGAAATTAAAAGTGTTACGCTGGTGATGACCCAGTATCAGCTTCACTACAACAATCTTGTCAATGTACTAGGGACAAAAGTTACAGTAACATAAGGCCACAACTATTTCCGGCAAAAGAGAAGTAAAGGGCGACTTATCTCAAGCAACAAGAATGTGTAACACTGGACAAACACCTCCTGACAAACCTTCTCGGACAAACAACATCTCGCACTTGATACTTTCTCACAATCATGATTTAAGAAACCCTGACAAATATCAGGACAAATCTCCTTGTTTAATGTGCATGCTAGTTGCCAAGAGCCAAACTGTTGTACTAAACCCTGAAGCAAGGCTGTACATACCACACAGCGAGTGAACACCTGGCATATGTAAACCTTTATCTGCTGTTTTCTTCTGAATTTAAATAGATTTGGCACCATTACATATTATTCAGTTATCTGCGCCATTTTGAGGAACAAGTATTAGCCGAGGAACATTCTCAAAAACAACAACTACCCTTAACAATATATAACGTAGCGTTATTTTGTGAAGAGAATCGCGAGTAGGACACTATGCCTACATAGAGGTGTCCTTATATGTTGTGCGTGTTTTGCCGTCTATCAGGTAAATGAATAACAATACGACGTGACGGTTACCAACTGGACAACTACGGTATCCTCTCACACTTCGAGGTTTCCGATGCACACAAAGTCTCTCCGTTAAACTAAAATCTGTTTTTTCAGTATTCATTCACCACTTTACACGATATTTGTACAAACTAATAATTCTACGTAGTAAACAGTGAAAAGTTGTAAATGTACTACCTTTAACAATACAGGTTTGATCTAACATGATGGGAACAATCTATTTAAGGGAATGAATGAATGAATGCGTTAGGATTAACGTTGTACTTAATAATTTTTCTGCCGTATGATGACTAGCAGTAATTCGGTGTGTGTACAAATAGTGTGTCTTCTTGTGGCACGGCTAGCCAATGAAGCCAAAGTGCTGCCGGCGCCGAAATATCATGCCGAAGACATCAAACATGACACCGGGCCAACCAGTCCTGCGTTAACCTCACCGCTGAGCGCCAAGCGAAGCTGCATCGTGGGCCATTTTTGAAGTCTTTGGTATGATCCGATCCGATTTTGACCCTTTTCCCCCCGACTTCGACGTGGACGCTTTAATGATTAGGGTACCGATGTGGTCTAAGGGAAGAGCTCGGGTTATTAATCATTATAGTGATTGTGTAGTAATGTACAAAATCATGAACAGCTCCTGCCTTTTGGTAAACCAGTAGTAAAGAGAAATTTACAGACGTATCAGAGTTATCTGCCCCACCCTTTTAACTAAAGATGCATTATGCTGATATATAATATGTTAAGGGGAATAGCAGTTAACTGATACCAGAGCCTGTGAGAGAAGCTGAAGCATGGACAAACTTGATAAAGTATGTTGCACTTAGTCTTCATATGGCTATCAACGAAGCAGCCACAGTTTCTTCAAAACATTACTCTTGATAAGACATCATAACGCAAACAAAAATGTACTTACTCTAATATAAAACGTTGCAGAAAAATTAAATGTGGCAAATTTAAGCATCTGTTCGGTATTTGGCACATTCATCGTGAACAAAGTAAAACGCTTTCCATTTAAACAATTTTAGCCTAATGTTCACAAAAATGTGTCTATGTCATCAGAAAAGGGCTGAAGAATTGCGGTTGAAGAATTGTACGCGACAACGGTCCCATGGGACTGGTTTAAAGTTTCTGTTTATCTCTGATATGATGTCATACCTTGACAGTCCCCTGCCACATGTTTGTTGGTATGGTCATATTGATCAATCAACCTGTGTGATACAGAGTGTGTAATTCTCTGAGGGAGTATTTCAGACTACAGTGACAAGCAAACTATCGAAAACATCACGACAACGTCACGAATGACCCGTCAAGCGTACACAACTATATCAACTCAACTTTTTGTGGTGGGTCATTGGGGGCATTTATACTTTATGTATTTATGACTGGATTGTGAACGTTCTGTAAGGTAATGTAAACAAAGCTAACGCTTTAAATAACCGTTTGTGTCAATTTGCCTCTATATACGACAGCCAGGTGAGATTTACTCCGAGGTTATATTAGCTCGGATAGTTATACAGGTACACATAAAACATATGGTATGTTATGCACAAACATTCACTGCAGGTACCACGCACTTTTCGGATGGAAAACGCACACTGTAGTGTCATTTTTGTGACGAGGTAAGTAGAGCTTTCGAATATACTGTCTCAGAATTTACTGTTTTAAGCTATGTTGTCAGATTTATTTAACACTCTACGTTTCTGTCAGTAGAATCACTTTTTTACGTTATTCTGCTTAATCCATGGTGTTATAAGGGCTAAATTGACAACAGGCTGGTGTTCACTGGCTATATGTGACCATTTACCCACTAGTACATCGCCATCTGTCCTCTGATTTTAATCTGATGTATACCCCAAGAGATGTACTTTGCAGTATAAGCATTTCAAATTAAAATCTGTTATAATCACTTTATCAGTCACAAGGACATTCATTTTCCACATTATTCTTTTAATTAATTAAGAATATCTAACACCTGAAAGTCATCTGGAAATATCCAGGGAAATATTCTAATCAATGTTCAAAATACATGCACCTATGAGCATTTTTTGGCATGTCACAGTACAAGAGTATGCTTTTTTAAGACATAGGAATGAATTCCTATCAGACAAAACATTACATAAAGCAATGTAACTCTGCTTATCATAACCGGACATGAACAGCTTAAATGGCATCTGAATTCTACTCAAATTGTGGCTATATTTTCCTTTCTTGAAAGAAAAAGTGAATAAGTACTGACTTTTCATGTTTCTATTTTCCACAAAGCTCAAACGATCGAACATTAAATTTTAACTTCCACATATATAACTTACCTGAAATGTGCTATAGTCTATTCTTTCTCAGCGTTATTTGCTCAAGGGCTTGAATATGAGCATGTGACATGGATCTAAAATACCACTGAGAATTCAAATCATTTAGCTTTTCCAGAGACTATTGATTGAATACGATCAGAGTTTTATACATCCGCAGGAATTCTAGGAAATTGGCTAATACATGCATGGAACTTGTCACATGAAATGAAAGGGAGGTTGGGCTGTACTTTTATATCCAATTTCGAATCTTAGTTTCAAATATGTCAACTTCTTCAAATGTAAACTCAGCTTTTCACTGAATGAAATTCTGTCCATAGCCAATGCCAATCATTTCCATTTTCTAACTATGGAAAGAGGTCAACAAGCTTGATATTTGGTTAATTTTTCCACTGTTCAGGACCTGTAAAATCCCTGTGTTGAAAAGTCTTTAAATTTCTGTCAACATGGAATTTAAAACTTGGTATTCCCAATTCTTCTACAAAATTTTCCATTTTTTTTCATATTCTTGCACGAGTTGAAGTCGACAGAACCTGACTTCACCTTAGCCTCACTGATATTATCCCTGAGTCTCAGCTCAGAAATGACCTTATTTACCAACTGATCACCTATTCTGAGGAAGCCATAAAGTGTATCTCGTACCACTCTGTAAAGTGGCATAAATGGAAACAATGGAGAGTAGCAGTAATTTACACGCTTAATCTGCTTTTTTTCGTTGCTTAATTTGTGATCTCTTGAACAGTTCTACCCGTTTGCGGATCATTTACTGACCACACCAGACACATATTATGTCGGTAATTTTTAGAGCACTTACGTCAAACACATCTGTGAGTGGAGGAACAGTTGTTAATACCACATACCAGATTAAGGAACTTTAGGTCACCAGTTAAAAACAAAATAACACGGTAGTGAACATCATTTACGATATTCCATCTCCACAAAGTTTTTCTAAGTCAGAAATTGTACCAGATAGTGCAGTTTTAATATCCTCATATTTTCCCTTTCCTTTTACTACAGCAAGGTAATAACTGCCTTTGAATCTAGTATTGAAAATAAGGGTACTTTGTTGGTGTTAAACTATTACCTAAGTCATGCTTAATAAAGTATTTTATTTAAGCCTGGCATATCACTGGATAGCTTTGAGATAATCTTATATGAACACAAGCATGTGGCTTTAGAAAGACAATAGATTTTGGACTTGACAGAAGACAGTGTAAAACACTGCTTGAGGAAAACGTCAAGTTCTTTCGCTGTTACATTGGTATTTTTATTGGCGAATCCACTTTTCGACGAGTCATCAAATTTTCTTAGATGCGTATACTAAGTTGCTTCATAAACTCTGAGAGAGAGACAGCCAAGGGGTAGTTGGGAACAGGAATTCCTTACGTAGCCAGCAGTCTTCCTTTTTTGGGTATCCAATCCAGAGTACATATAAGTAATTCTTGCACTTCTCTAGAAGCTTGATTCTTTAATATACATCTTCCTTCAGTCTGAGTGTTTGTCATGGGTAGAGACGCAGTCTTTTTTATACGTGGGCCTTCTGCAAAGAGTTTCAGTGCTTGCGTAGTTTTGGTAGCATCTAGCAAAACAGCAAGAAATTTAACAAATAATTTACTAGATTGTTCAACAAATACTCAAAAATTTCCCCTTATATGATGGCGGTCAGAGTTACATGCGGGAGAAATTGGACTGCCCGGTGTAAACCATTGACCTTTGACAAGTTACTGATAAGCTTTGCCGCAAGCCACATACAGATTTGCACTATAAATGTATAAACTGTGTATAGCATGAAAAGAACCACTATCTTTTCGTAACTGCAGTAACATTTCGCTGACCTGCCTTGGACTTTTCATTATTTGCTGGTCTTATTCTTGTGTCTAAAGTGTCCCGGTTATCCTCGTGTAAATGAGAACAAAATGCATAAAAAGAAAGTAGCCTGAGTGCAAAAATAATTTGGATGTATAATAAAAATACATATTTTATTTTAGACAACTCAGTTTAATATTTGCAGAATTTACACAATACATGTACCATTGAACATCATGGTGTAAGTAAATGTCACCACTCAATCTCTGTACGATCCCTTTTATATTCAATCGTCGATTCGTTATGACATAATACAAAGTTAAAACATGACCTAAAAATATAGCATGAATTGTTGTTGTACAGAAGCGACCAAGGGATTCCCCACCCCCACCTCCCTCAAAGTCGACTTTTCCGACATTGTAACGGAAAAATCAGAGTTTTCGAAGAAAAGACTGTCAATTAATCCTTGAAAAGATTGTTTAGTGCGCTGACGACAAAATATAATCAAAAACACTCACCATGAGAGTCGAGGAACAGCTTAAAACTATTCCGGGCAGCAAGTGCACGTCCTCGGCGACCACGAGCGTTTAATTTGTGCGCATGCGCGCAACAAAGGAAAATTCTAAACTAACAGTTCTTTCAAACGTTGATTTTACACGGATTTCCATACACTAATCAAAACGCTTTTAGATATGCTCTAGGCAAATCAGGATAGATGCCAAAGCCCATATTTCTCACGCGGCAAACTTACTTCACTCGTGAAGAGTGAGGGAATATCAGGGGCATCTCTGCGCATCACAACATTTAGCCCCTTCGCCCATATGTTTTAAACTCATAAGTAAGTATTTTAAACACAAAAATGATTAAATCTGATTCTGAAGTATAAGACTACTATAGACTTAGTATCTTGTTATAGGACTTGTTAAAGAAAACACAAAGCTTTAGTAATTAAAGTTTAATAAATAAATATTGTAAGATAACGGCAGGATTTATTAATTTATTTCATTGGTGTTTTACGCCGTACTCAAGAATATTTCACTTACACGACAAGTGGCCAGCATTATGGTGGGAGAAAACCGGGCAGAACCCGGGGAAATCCATGACCATCCGAGGGTTGCCGCAAGTCCATGCCACCTTCGCCGATAACTGCAGGAGCCATACATGTTGAAGGTCACGTCACATCTTGATATGGCCGTTTTTTCTCAATATGTAACGTCATTTTATTCCTTAAATGAATTATAGGGATTGACTGTAATATTTTTTAGGCTTATTGGCGTATACACGAAAAACCGCTATGCAACTTTTGTGTGAAACCATTACGCGGATTCATACAGTTTGCACCTCTGTACAAACGTTTGCACATCGTTTTTTTTCGGTTTTACCCCAATAAACCTAAAAAATGTTACACTCAATCCTTACTTCACATAGCGCCCCTATAGACTTCCCCGCAAGACGCTTGTATAAACTTTATTTTATGATATTCTCAGTATTCAGCAATACTCTACATTATAATAAATACTTACAGCTTAGAGAGTAAAACATGGCTCTCAGTAGACTCAGTATGAAACGTATAAACAATAGGGCAGGACACATAAGTATTAAAATATATGCTGGCTGTATTCTATGTGCTACGAGCTATTTCCTCTTTATTTTATTCTTCAATCAATGGTTAACTACGTTTCCGTCCAGTTAAATTTTTATTTTCAGTGATTCTGTAAATGACAAACACGATATAGTCATTACTCCAAAGCAATGTGGCCTATTGGAACTAATAGCAAAAGGTAAATTGCATGCGATTAATTCTCTCCTTTTCACATTCAATGGAAACCAGACATTCTCATTGTATGTAACTGTATTTTTAATGTTTCTGTATCTGTGTCATTTTTTCCAGTGCTGGCGTAATTGAGAGAAGCGTCTAACTATACAAAGAACATCTTCCTAATGGCCACAAGAAGTACTCATAAGGGCCACAAAGACCGGCAACATAGACACAGGATACATTTCCCTGATGTAAGTCTACCGGAAAATGCCGACAGCCATGCTCGGAACATATACGAAGTTTGTCCTCCGCAGATGATGAAATGGGTCCAGCGACAATTACTGTGTCTGCGACGGATGAGAAACAGGTAGGCGAAGTCCGGAATAAATCAGCAGTTGTTAGCAATAATGATCCAAACATGTCTCTGGGCCAAATGCGACTGTGAACTAAGCCTGCCTGATCGTCATTTTTTCTTGTACATCCCGAGCGCTCTGGGAAGTTAAAAAAATCATTGATCTTTTCGTTTTGTCAATTTTAATAGACCTAAGGCGTGCAGAGATTACTTCGAGTTATCAATGATATCACCAAAATCCTGACACACTTATCTTCGACATCTGACCTCATCATCGGGTACAAATACGTTGCTATAAAACGTTAAATGTATAGCGATGCCTGTAATAAGACTCTGCTGATAAATCCCCCAACGGAATATAGTTTTGGTGACTTCGTCTCTTACAAATTTGACTTACTTAAAAGTTATCTCGCTCCCTGAATCAACTATATAAATAAAGACAGAGGTGCACGGGGCTGGTCTAAGTTTAAGGTTTATATGTAATGAAAACTTAAAAATAACATTTGTTGAAGACTCTACACAGATACGGTTGGATCAAACAGAAGTCCTAATACGGACATGGGTGGACAAACAGTGTATTATAAAATATATATCATGAGCCTAGAAAAGACTTTATAAACATATCCACATTTTGTCTATAGAAAAGAAATGTCCTCGGAGAAATGTGTTCGTAATGAGGTTCATTGTATAGAGAGGTTCCCTATCAGGTGCTAATCTGACCCTGTCTAGCGTGAACAAAGACGCGACATGGAGAATTGGACAATTATAGCGAGGTGAAATACAAAACCAGATCCAAACCCTATTATCTACACGACAATAGAGCCTTATAGCGACGAGCTTTACAGCCTTTCTATTGACACCTCTTTACAACAAATGAGCTCTTGCTCGTAATTGCCTCTAGCATTTCAAGCTTGACCAGTTGCCAAACCATTTCAGGTCCCGTCTTTTGCCGATGCGCTCCGACAGTCTCCGACCAATTTCTTCGCCATGTTTCTTTTTCCCCATGTCTGTCATCACAGTATCAAGCAAAGCGTGCTTGTGTCTTGTAGTTAAGCTTAACATTTTTATGAGAAATCTGATCTATGAATTTGGAACACCGGAAGGCCAATTTGTAGAGACTAAAAAAGGGTGAGAGATGCAGTCTTTACGTATGACACCACAACAGTTCAAGTCGGTGGAGACTTGGTTTTAGGTTGCCAAACGTGAGTGAAGAAGTTGCTTCCCGATTAGGTGTAGCGGACAGCCTGTACTGGAATCTTACACATCTTACTTAGTAGTACTTGACTGACATCACAGATAAATATGTCGAGTGGTTTGATCGCCCGGATGAATGATAAATTCCCCTTCTCCCAAATATCCCTAAACCTGGATGGGGACAGGAGACTGGAATTACTATTGTAAGTATCGCCCTGCAAAGCCTATGGCTTTTGAGTTTTAGTTTAACATTTGTACAAACATAAAGGTAGATGGATAGCGCTACCTCATGTTTGCGCCAATGTCTGTGCGTCACACAATAGAAGGTTCGTCAATTAGTTACCAGAGGTCGATGATTTACCGCCGGCAATATGGTTTCCTCCGGCCATCATAATTACCTGAATTGCATAAATTGAAAATTTTTTGAATGTAGCTTTAATCATCAAATATTTGAATTTATTTATTTATTTATTTGATTGGTGTTTTACGCCGTACTCAAGAATATTTCCCTTGTTCGACAGCGGCCAGCATTATGGTGGGAGGATATTGGGCAGAGCCCAGGATAAACCCATGACCATCCCATAGAAGACCAAATAATTAAAGAAAAGAATAAATAAATATATGCAATACGGGTACCTCCATAATTACATACACTTGCGACGGTGCCACAATCAAACTTAACTAGTCATGTCCTTACTGAAACAACAAACTTTATTCAGCAGGTATTGCATGGTGCATGCTAAAGCTAGATGCTGCGTTCAACACGTATCTGTCCATGTTAAAATAATTATTCTGAACTAATGTTGTCTGTAACATGTAAACTAGATGCTATATTCTTAACTTGTATCTGTCCATATTAAAACTGGGAACCGTATTCAACGCATAAGGGTCACAGCTACAACCGAAGATGCATTCAACAAATACATGTGCCTGTCTATGGTAAAATCGTACGCTGTAATCAAAACTCACCCGTCTATGTCAAAACCAGATGCTGTATTCACCACGAAGCTGTTTATGCTATAAAACTGAACGCTGTTTTCAAAACGCAATGGTTGTTGCGAAAAAGTTGGTATTTTGTTCAATCTGAACCAGTCTATGCTAAAACTAGATGCTGGGCTTTCTCCGGGCTCTGCCCCGTGTCCTCCCACCATACTTCTGGCCGCTGTCAAAATACAAGCATATGATGTATTCAAAACCCAGCAATCCAGTGCTAAAGTTGGAAGCTGTTTTAGAAACGTAACCATATGGATGCATACTAAACATAGATGCCTTATACTAAACACACCATTCTAATACTTAATCGTATCCATATACAAGTCTGTGCTCAAACTGATAAGGATATTCAACCGCTGTCATTTGATTTTAAAACTGACAGCAGTAGACGTATTTAACATAATGTAGTCTCATCAATCAAGGGCCAATAGTCAAATCTGTTGAATAAATGTATGATAAAGTTTCAGGTCAGTGAAACTTGGTTTCCTGCAGTTCAGAAACAAAACAATTTACATAGTTTAAGTACTATTTGGTTGTCAGAATACAAGGGCAAACAACTCAGGTCAGGTTGTGTGTTTTTTTATGCCGATGAAATAATGCAGCACCTATCAGGCGGGCCTTGTGTGGCAGCCGTCAAGACTAAACCAACAGGACATTATCCTTGTTAGGGTAAATATCCTCGCTACTAGCGGCCCGGGCGTACATGTATGCAATATAGTTTTTCTCTGCGCTCTATTATATTTTCGATAGTTGGAGGGCAGATTGTACACACAGTCGTCGGGACACCTAATCCGTCCGCCAATATTTGTTAGACCATCCCTGCCCGGCGGTAGTCACACAGCGCTCTACTCTCGGAGGAGACGGGGAAGTATTAATGGTATACTTTATCGCTGATTAAAAAGGTCAAAGCAGATACGACTTAACCTAAAAAGGCCTTAGGAAAATTTTTCACTGTAAGATTTGTTGGTAGACAGCATGGATTAGGCGAAAAGGCGCCATGAGGAGAGTGATTTTGAAATCATAGCATTGAAGGTCACCTTTAGATAGAAAGGTGAAGAAGTGGAAAGAACAACATTGGGGTAATTTCAACATGACTGGTGAACTTTGAAAATAATTGCATATGAAGATAAACATTTATCTATTTGTTTGGTTGCTTTTCAATGCCATTCTGAAAACGTTTTACAACTATGAAAAGCTGGTCAGTATTATAAGTGCATGGAGGCAATCAGTTTTCGTAGAAATCCGCGAACGGCGAGAGCGGGGAAACTTAGAAATCCCTGTCCAGGTTTATGCAGGTCTGGAAAAATTTATAAATTTCTATACTATAACAGCTGTTAACCTATATTTCTTAGATAAATTTGTTTTAAATTTGTTTCATAAATACATGGATTTATTTTATAAGAAAAACATGCAGGATTTTTTAAATACCTACATGTATATATATTTATTTGATGAATGTTATCATTAATGTAGTAAACTGAATGGGTTGTGTTTATTAAATGGAGTGATTAAAAGTTCCCAGTGTATATGATCAACATTGCAAAGCTGTCTTATTACCAGTTGTTTGATAAACATGTTTAAGTATGTTACAACTGAGCATTTTATCGCGTTTATTATCTGCTCCAAAGAGATGTCTATCATACGCGTAAATGTTAAACATCTTTTTTTTTCCAGTGTAGCTTCTAAATTTGCTCGCTGGGTTTAAATTGTTCACCTAAAAGTAAAATTTGTTGATCAGTGTAAAACTTAAGATGTGCATTGCTAGAGGGTAAACTTCGGAGATTGGGGTCCGGCTTCACGGAACTTATATGTACTAAATCCAATAAAGTGCTTGTCTGTAGTTTTTGTTAAAGTCTAAAATGGAGTATTTCTCGAAACAGCATCAAACCAAGCGCTACACATGTTACTCATACATCCTAAGATGTTACTTAAGCAAACGACTTTTAGTTCAAGCAAAATCACTTGGGAAGTTTGGTGAAACTGAGTGGTGTGGATTAAGGGTAGAGTTAGTTACAGATTAACCCATGTGTAGGACATCACTTGAAGGGTCTCTGCTACTGATAGATTCCACAAACAGATTAACTACTGCCACTGATTCCACACATCCAGTTTTGACTTAAGTAAAAAGATGAAATGTTTAAATATGTACACTTATTTTTAGACCACATGAGTCGGAAACACATAAAAAGTGTTATGTTTTACTCTCTGTGCTGTAAATCTTTTGTTATAATGTGTTCCTTCATAAATTAGGATTCTGCTGGTGAACTAAACATCCCCGAGGCTTGGTCTTTTTGCGTTGCTTTAATGTGATCGTATGTTAAATAAGATGACAATGCAGCATTTTGAGCAATTATTGACCAAATAAATTGCAGTTAACATCACTGAATTTCTTTTCCCTAGATCTCCTTAACCCATGATACTAAGGGATTGCACTTTGCTGCTGTTTAAGCATTTGCATGAACAGTTAGAATAAAACCCTAACTGAGGTAAATTGACAAGAGGCCGTATTTCACCGGTTACGTGGGATTATTTATCAGCTATCACTCTCTCGTCGCTGTCCTGGTTTTACTTTCCACGCTGTTAGTTTTTAATTATATTTTGAGACACGTATTAGGTGAAGGTTTTAGATTTTGACTAAAGTCGAAAAGCACTCTGTGGAATCTATTTATCTAGATATATATGTATACAGTCTACCTATTCTGGTCCAGTATACCGCAAGGTTTTAATCCTAAGGACCCTTTAGTAACTTTTCATATAACGAGGTCACAACATAGTGTTGGCATAACTGGGACCACTTAAGCCAACACACTTTACATTTTGAAAGGGATCGGTAAAAATAAATAAGTTTGCCTTATAGAGTACGGTAAAAATGTAAATGTTAGATTTGAAATTGTTTCTTCTTTAAAATGTTTTTTGTCATAATGATCTCTCTCGCTGTGGGTAAAATCAGGCTTTTGATCAAGCATACTGCGGATCATGCTCACATCGAACACTTTCAATGACTTAATTTTGCATGATTACCCATAATCCATTTCCAAATGACCTCATTTTACACAACGCGTACAGCCGTTACATGGCCATGTTATATGCGGCCCTGACGTTATCCAAACAAGGGTCCTCTTTCACAAATCTTCGAAAATCAATTTTTCGTAACTGTTCTTGTAAATGACATCGCCAGCGTCTTTTACGAAAAAAATTACGAGAAATATGGGACCACTTTCACAAGACTTCGTAAGTCAATTTTCTCGTAACTTTTATCGTAAAAGACGTTGTCCGGGTTATATTGCCATAAGGCGACGTACTTTATGAGAAAATTTACCAAAACTTGATTTGTGAAAGTGACACACGACTTACGAAGTTTTGTGAAAGTGGCCGAAGGTTGTCTAACAGAACGAATGTAACTCAGTCGACATGTATCGTTTCAGAATCAGCCGTTTATATTCTTGTGTGTAGTTGAAGAGGAATGTCATTCCTACGCTGTAAAGTTATTTGTGTTTTTCTTCGTTAAAGAATGAAACGACAGACTGTACATGTATTTGTGGTTTGCTGAAAAGGAGGCTTATCTTCAGGCATGTATACCTTGACCTTATCTCTAATACGTGTGGTGGTGTACCCTATTTTTGTCGTACCTCTGAGTTGGATTATGGCTCTTAGCTACATGTACCTGTAGAGATTATCCGTCACCGTAAAGCTGTTTACCTTGTAACAGACACAGGTCTGCGACTTGAGAGCTAGCATTCCAGGGATTTCACTCATGTGTGCTTACAAACAGCCGCAAGACAGAAACATAGGCGAGACTATGGTGGACACGCCAAAAATGCCTACATATAACTATGGACGAAGAAAATGCGTATCGGACAAAATACCACTAGACCTGTCAGAATGTGGAATGGAGAAAAGCAATGATCAAGATTCAAAAAGTTTTAAGAACGTCGCCCCGTGAGTATAGTCGTTAAAAATATGTTTTTATATAACAGTGCTCTCGTGGATGTGCCCAGTGTGGGGCTAGTCATGTACATGTACAGGCTTAGCCAACGTTGATGTTGTTGTTGTTTTGTATTAAACTGCACGGAAGAAACGTTGAGTGTTATGAAACGCACTGCTGTTTAGCCACTGCTCTTGGAACTATATGTGTTATTGTCAATTTTGTTTAAATTTGTCTATGTATATATGCATGAGTACACAAGTAGTTCTGTTATCAGAGTATGAAACATACCAAAATAAATTAAGCCTACTCGATCAGTCCACTTTCATTAAAGCCAATAAAGCTATAAATCGTTAATTGAAACTCGGTGGCATTATATGACCCAGCCTACTGTACAATGCGATAATGTTATAGGAACGGCATAAGAAAAGTTACTTCGAGGTATCGCATCAAGGTGTGCCAGAGCTAGGGGCACACTATCAGGGTTATGTTGACATTCTCTGTGATGATATCCGGGATCAATCTGGCAATCGTGGTATCCACATCAGCGACATAGGCTCTTTTATTAACGGATCTATGCGTCGAAAGAGACATTTGTACACAAGCCGTCAACCAATATGGTTCCAGGTCAATCATCACAAGGTCAGTTCCGAAACGACATTTAACGCAAGCCACCAAGAACTAAGAAAGTATATGAAGTATGAAATTAGGACGAAATCATGCGCAGAGAAACAATAAATGATGTTAGAAAGACGAAGGAATGTTCTGGGCAAATGACTTAAACCAGTATTCAGATCGTGTACCATGGTAGTATAGAAATTGTCGATCCCGGTAATGAAATTTGTGCTTTGATTGTAGGCCTATCACATGCACCAAAGTACGTACATAACTCTGAGTTATCTTGGTAGACTTCCGTGACACCCTTACGCCTTAAACAAACATTATACAAAGTACCAAAAAGTTTATCTGCGCCCTTTTTACCCTACATAGCTTTTATCGATCTCACAATGAGGAAACCACTACGCACGATAACGGCTAGAGTGTTTACCTGCCAAAATACCTGAAGTGTCTGCTAGTCACATTTTTGGTCACCAACAAAAATTCCCATGTACCTTGTTTTGTTTCGTTTTTTTTTTCCAAATAATATGTCATATGTGCGTGATATAATTCGCCTTCAGCCATCATCAGTATTAATTTTGTAACCATGGTGGGATAGGGCAAGTTCTGTGGAGCTTTGTTCTGTACCGCTACAACTCTGTATGGCATACTGATGAATGAAAAATCAATCAATCGGTCATTTGTAAGTTCTTTAAAAGTCAAAAATAAAAACACAATGGTACTGCCATATTTATCGAATGTTACCCATTGAGGACAAGTCGAATTTTACAACGCCAGTTAGATGCCGATATCTGACGGATCAGGAAGTTTTATAATACAAGTTAATTGGTTTAACAGGAGAATGAAGAAAGTGGTGAGGGAGGCAACTGAAACCCAAAAGTTTTATGAAGACACCCTGAAATATCGGCAGCAGGATCGTCTGGCGGCCAGCCGGCTCCCCCGTGCGGTGTCGCTGGACTCACAGAGTGAAGACGACCTCCCTCCGGTCTTTAACAAGAGGCTGTTTGCCTCACAAGGTACAGTCGTCCTCACACCGGAAGCAAGAAGGATCATGCGCAAAAACGAAAGTAGAAACATAACCAAGGATTCGTCCATTATGCCAAAGTCCGAACTACTGGCGATGCGGGCTGTGGTTGAAGGACTGAAGTTAATTCACAAAGGAAAAGACTACATAAAAGACTGTCTCAGTCAGGTTGTGACGTACGAGAGTTATGCCCCTTGGGAATACATTACAAAGAAAACACACGAAGAGAATATTTCCTGCTATTACATCGTCCACGGCGCAGTGGAAGTGACGTATGGGATCAGCGTGACAGAGTCTAAGAATATGTACCAGCCGAATATCATTTACAATCACGGGTCCGGGGAGTACCTCGGCTTGGTCTCCCCCGAGGGCTGGAGGGAAGATCTCGCTCCTCCTGCTACCATATACACCAAAGAAGCCTGTGAATTCCTTCGAATAGACAGAACCAGTTTCCACCAAACCATTGAGCGGATTCTCACAAAAGAAGCACAAGAAAAAAGGAAATACCTGGCAAGCGGACCGAGCGTCTTGTCTTTGATGCCCCAGGATGGCAAAGAGAAAGTGCTACCCAAACTCCTGAAACAGGTGGGTGCTGACACCTAGCGTGGCGATCCTATTCCTTATCACTGCATGCAGCTGCATGCCGAACTGTGCCCTCATCATAACACTTGCACACATAAGAAATTTTGGTAAACTATATTTTTTGTTAGTGTGTTTAGCGTTAATAATCGCAATGACGTTAGAATGATATGTTATTGTATAGCTCTTGTTGGAGTATATATATGGATGATGCCACTTTTCAAGTCATAACTACGGATACCATATAAATATGAAAGGTGGTATTCCTCTATGGTAGCCGTATTTAGGCGCCAGCCAACCTCGAAGGTAAACCAAAAAGTCGTCCCAATAAATCACCATAGAATAAATATATATTTTGTATATATATTAAATAAACATGAACCTGCACTAAATTGCAGGCTAGGAGCACCCGTGGTCAAATGATTAGCGCGTTAGCCCAACAGAATGACTCATGAGCCTCTTACCACTGTGATCGCTGTGCGTCCAAGTCTAGGTCATGTTGACTTCCTCTTTTGTCGTACATGGAAATGCTTTGCAGCAATCTGTGGATGGCCGTGGTTTTCCTCCTACCACAGTGCTGGCCTCGGTCACATAAGTTGAAATATTCTTCTGCTTAAAACACCAATCAAAAAAAAAATAAATGCACACTATATAAATATAAAACCGTATACAAGGGTACGCCACCCCTGCCCTGATGAAGTTTATCTTGCAGATAATAGATACAAGGGTATATACAAGCAAAATTGTTAAGATACAACTATGCGAATGGATCGTCTTATTAATAACATCAGGTTACATTGAGGTAATGGATACAATAGCGTCTCATGGCCAAAATCATGTTTAGACAACATTACTTGCCAAGAACCTGAAATGCTTCCCTTGTTGAAAAACGAGCACGTGCTGAATTCAAATCCATATGATTTTGATATTCCATATCTTAATTCCCCCATGCCATGTCACAAATTCTTCGGGAAATCCCTGTAATAACAAATCCATGTATACTTGTATTTCCAGGAATATCCTCCAAACAAAATTATAATTCATCAAGATGAAACCGCAGACGATTTCTTCATCATTCTCTCTGGTAAGACGCCATTTTTCTCGTATTCAATTGTGTGTTTTCATAAAGCCTTGTTCTCACATCGCGATGTGTTAATTGTATCGTCTTGCCGAACTCGACTTGCCGAACTCGACTTGTCGAATGTAAAATAGGACAATCCATATTTTTAAAAAAATTGCAACTTTCGACTCGAAAGACAGTTCAAAGACAGTTCCATTGTGTTTAATTCTCCAAGTCAGCTTTTGCTGTTTTTTTTTCATTTGAACGGATGAGCAATGACTATGGTATGTATGCCTCATAGTGTATCACTACGCATCACTTAACATCAAGTCATCGATGCCAAAGTCAACATCATTGCTGATGATCACCACGGTTATCACTGTCATCAGTGAACATCACAATGGGAATATCCACGAATATCACCATAGACACGAGCGTTATACCCATCAACATCAGTCATCATCAGCATAGACACGACAATTATACAGATCCACATCAATCATCACCACGATAGACAAGAGAATTATACCCATCAACATGGGTCATCATCACATTAAACAAGAGAGTTATACCCATCAGTATTAGTCATCATCACCATTAACACGACAGTTATACCCATCAACATCAGTCATCATCACCATGGACACAAAAGTTATACCTATCCACATCAGTCATCATCACCATAGACACAAAAGTTATATCTATCCACATCAGTCATCATCACCACAGACGCAAAAGTTATACCCGTCAACATCGGTCATCATCACCATGGACACAAAAGTTATACCTATCCACATCAGTCATCATCACCACAGACGCAAAAGTTATACCCGTCAACATCGGTCATCATCACCATGGACACAAAAGTTATACCCGTCAACATCGGTCATCATCACCATGGACACAAAAGTTATACGCGTCAACATCGGTCATCATCACCATAAACAAGCGAGTTATACCCATCAGTATTAGTCATCATCACCATAGACGCAAAAGTTATACCCAATCAACATTATTATACTCATCAATATACCCTTCAGCAGCAGTCGTCATCACCATTAACACGAGAGTTATACCCATTAACATCAGTCATCATCACCGTTAAAACGAGAGTTATACACACCAACATCAGTCGTCATCGCTATAGACACGAAAGTTACACCCATCCACATCAGTCATCATCACCATTAACATGAGAGTTATACCGACAATCATCATCACCATTAACACGAGAGTTATACCCACACACATCGCAGTCATATTTACCACAAACATGAGAGTTATATCCACGGGTGTGATAACCATCATGACCATTAACACTAGAGTTATACCTACCAACAACACAGTCATCATCACCAATGAACACGACCGTCGCAGTAACAGCCAATGTCCATGCGTGACCACCGTGGTGAACAGCTCCATTAACCTATGAATTTCCTGTCTGTTTTGCACTATACTGTTCAAGTTGTTCTAATTTTTTTTCTGTTTCCATACTACCACTAGGGCTAACATACGAATTGTTTTCTCTTTTTTTACGATTACGGTTAACTTAGGAATTTCTTAATTTCTTAAATTTAAGGTTCTTGATACACTATAAATGTCTGCACTGCTATTTTCAAACTAGTTAAAATATGTCCCAATTTTGTCTGTTTTGGATAAAATTGAAAACATTTGCTCATTGTTACTACTGACTGCTTCCCTCCCCAGTGACCGTTACCACGGTGACAAAATATTATGACTTCACCTGCAGTAACCACAGTTTAGAAAATGTTGGTCATGCTAGCATCCATGAATATAATTTTGAGGTTAAAGATAAATTTGCTAGAAAAACAGTATGGAAAATCAACGTGTTTGTGTAACCTGTTGGGTTAATATGAATTCCTGTCCGTTTTTATACTACTGCTGGGGTTGACTTACGAATTCCTGTCCATTTTTATACTACTGCTGGGGTTAACTTACGAATTCCTGTCCGTTTTTATACTACTGCTGGGGTTAACTTACGAATTCCTGTCCGTTTTTATACTACTGCTGGGGTTAACTTACGAATTCCTGTCCGTTTTTATACTGCTGCTGGGGTTAACTTACGAATTCCTGTCCGTTTTTATACTACTGCTGGGGTTAACTTACGAATTCCTGTCCGTTTTTATACTGCTGCTGGGATTAACTTACGAATTCCTGTCCGTTTTTATACTACTGCTGGGGTTAACTTACGAATTCCTGTCCGTTTTTATACTACTACTAAGGGTTGCGTTACGGATTCAAGTCCGTTTTTATACTACTACTAGAGTTACCTTCGAATTCCTGTCCGTTTTTATATTACTTCTAAGGGTTGACTTATGAATTCCTATCCGTTTTTAAACTACTGCTGGGGTAAACTACCGCTAGGGTTAGCCTAGACTTATGAATTCCTGTCCGTTTTTGTACTACTGTTAAGGGTTAGCTTATGAATTTCTGTCCGTTTTTATACTACTACTAAGGTTAACTTATGAATTCGTGTCCGTTTTCATACAACTGCTAAGGTAAGCTTATAAATTCGTATCCGTTTTTATACTATTGCTAGGGTTAACTCGTGAGTTTCTCGGTGTTTTTATACTACTACTAAGGGTTGCCTTATGAATTTATATCCATTTTATACTATTGCTACGGTAATACCTTCCGGTATAGTGCTCCTTCTAGCTGTATTTTGGTTATTGTGGTTTATTTATTTTCTCTTCGTTCCCAGGACGCTGTAACGCCTTCCGTCAAGTGTTCATCCCAGAGACCAACAAAGAGGTGACGTTTTTCATGGCTGAGCTGACGGCAGGTAAGAAATGGTATACAAATCACTGCTCAGTGGGCGACAGGTAAAAGATGTCATGGGTATAACGCCGAAAGATGACAGGTGTGATGCTTCCGACGGCTTGGTTGACAGTAGTTAGGTGGTAAAACGTTCTTTGGAGATGAGACGAAAAGAGGTAATAGATGTTATATGTTAAAATGTTGGACAATTATGGTAATTGCCAGTTATGTTATGGTAAATTTTTTCGGTACAGGTTCTCGTGTGTCTGTATCGAGACTCTATGGGGTGTCGAATTAAGTTTTGATCAGAGCAATTTACACCAGTTCAACAGACATTTTACCAACTGCGATTATATTTGTCACACTTTTCCCAACAGGGAACTTTTTCGCCGAGGAGTGTGTGCTGAACCAGATGCCCAGCATCTGCACATTAATAACAACATGTCACACAGTTTGCTACAAAATGCACAGGTGAGGCGGACTGTAAACAGGCTCTACCAACTGCCTTTAAGAAAAGCAAATTCGTCATATGACCTTTTAACACGTTGCCAATGAGGTGGTTGGTTCGAAATCGGGTCACGTCAGCTTCCCTACATCTTTCAATCAAATTCTATCTTTCGACCAACAGTGTTTCCTGACCGACTTCCTTCATCCTTGAATCTAATTTTTGTCATTATTAACTGCTAAAAACAGCTGTGAAATAAATAAACGTAAATACCTGAAACTGAACGTGAAAAATGCGTCAAAAATTTCAGACACTCTTATATAGTCCTTCAACAAATATATCCGCCAAGGGCAAAAGGTATGAACTTACCACTTACTATTTCGTTGTATCTATAAGTTGGCCGAACAAAATTATACCAATAATCTCTTCAATAATGTAGAGACATTATATAATTTTGACAGATCGGGACTGGAAATTGTCAGCAAAGATTGTCTCGCTAACATCATTCAGGAACACCGTAACCAATACGCCACGGACGACGAGCTTCAAGACAAAGGGTATTCTACTTCCGTCTGGAACCATTTCAAACACAACGAGGTGAAGACCTGTCTGACAGAGAGCAGACGACCGGATCTGTTAACAACCAAGCACTGGGAAAGGGCACAGACCCGACCCCCTGGCGAAAGGTCAGCATCCAGCAGCCATTTCAAACAGATACTTGTGTCCTGATGTTTCAAATGGATATCTGTGGCTGTAAAATGATACTCCCACATATAAACCTTAATGATATCATACTACTAAAATATTACCAAAAGTTGTCGACGTAAATAGATAAATAAATAAGCAAATGAAAAAAATACATAAATAACCGTCTATAGTTTTTGTGTTTCAGAGAACTACGGAGAGAAAACATGTACCGATTTGTCCTGAAAGGCTCCGGCATGCAACCCGTGCGCGCGCGGTCTGCCGTAAACCGATCCGTGTCCCCGATGTCGTTACCGGCTCGCTCAAAGTCAGCCTTAGACCCTATGATCGAGGACGATACTTCTGAAACAGAAAGCGGTAAAATGATTTTGTACCAGATTTTCTTTATTACTAATGACGATTTTCATTATCATTTTGATATTGGATAATTACCATATAAGAATAAAAACATGCCTTGGTCATGTCGCCATACATAAAGAATCAGAACTAAAGCATATCCCTCATACTATCTGCGCACTTCGTATCCCCCATTCCTTTCCACAACCAAATAGAAATCGTTTACTATGTAACATTATTTCAACCGTTTAAGTGGGAGATTGTAATTAAAGACGCACAGTATAAAGAGTAAAACCAGGGCAGCGACGACAGTGTGATAGACGTACAGCCTAGAGGGTGAAACCAGAGCATCGACGACAGTGTGATACCTGGCAAATGGTCACAAGTAATCTGTGAAATCCGGCCACTTGTCAGTCTACCTCAGTTGGGGTTTTATTCTAATTGCTCATGTAAATGAATAGATAGTAGCAATTTACTACTATGAGATTTATCTCATCGTTGATGTTAATTGCAATTTATCATACGTCAATGGGAACCCCCTAACAGTATACGTTTCTGAATGACAAAGTCCTCGGCGCTTCGTGCTTTGTACTTTCTTGTATAGAAATGTACCGTTACTTATCCACACCGTAAATTTCATTGATTCTTGATTATTGTGATAAACAACCTTCAAAATAATACATAAATACTTCCTCAGATATCACGGACACGAAATCAGTTCAGGAACTGGTCCACAACAACAGACGGACTAGCAGGCGACTAGTTCCAGCGGTGGCTCGGGTTTTGGAAAAGCACCACAAGGTCAGAGTTAAACAAGATTCATTCACCTCTAACTCGGTTTCCCCCGGGCTCTGTGAGGGTACTCCCACACCACCCCGCACCCCCGGACCAAAATGTTGGCCATCGTCATATAAGTGAAATATTATAATATGGCGCAAAACACCAATCATAGAAAAAAATAATTCTATCTCTACGCAGCCTTATTTATAGATTGACTATTTTGATTGGTGTTATATGCTATATTGAATGATTGTTCACTAGATTAATGGTGGTCAAGTCTTACTGCTGACCAGATACACACTGACACTCTTTTCTTTCTTTTATCTGTTTTCGTTGCGTTCTTCCTCAGTCAGTGACCATCACATCACTTTTCTTACAAACGCTTCTATTACCCTTAAAGGTACCTGTACTTGTATGCTTCACTTGTTCTCCATTGCTAACTCTGTAAGCTACGTTTGTTCTCCATTGATTTCTCTAAAATTCATTTGTTCTCCGTTGATTTCTCTAAGCTTCGTTTGTTCTGCGTTTATTTCTACATGCTTCACTTGTTCTCCATTGCACCTGTATGCTTCTTTGTTCATCTAGTCCATTAGCGAGACGAAGGATAAGAAATGGATGGCGCGAAGAAAAGTGGGTAAACTTTTGGAAATAATGGCGTAAACTGCTAATATAGATATAGAAGCTAATGTTCTAACCTGCATTGGGTAGGAAATACTTTGCTTTCTGGTGTTCACTCAGAATCTATGAAAGGCACAGGGCATATCTACGGTCCAAACATTAATACGTCAAACTATAGATTTAAAATACAGTGTGCATTGTACGTTGTTCATGTTCACGTTTTGATAGAGAACGATGTGTTATGGAAAACTCACTTAAGCTTATAAGGATAACGTACATGGACATGAAAAATGAGCTAATCATTATTCTTACTGTCGGCTATGTTGTTTTATTTTTTTCATGACGCCATCTTGTTTTTCAGCTATCTCTGCTCACCCAGGTATGCTAAAGTGCACATCATTCTGTCTGTTGGACAACGCACCAATATATACACCTTACGCTTTTTATCACACCACTGTATTCTGTGGCATGCTGTTCTGGGTCTTTGATTATCCTAGCTACATAATATCGCCTTTTCTTGTAATTCTCAGTTTGCCACATGGTGGAAAGGTTTGTTTGTGCGGAGAGCAATTAGTACACAGATCCACCAGAAAACACAAACTTGGTTCTTGCTAGGTTGTTTCAACTTTGTCGAAAAATGAATTTAGCCGAGTTACTATTGTTGTGCTGTGATGGTAATTGCACTTTGTCTCACATAATTTTGTGTGCTATATCTGTGTTTGCTTGATGTTGCCAGTGTGGTTCTCCTTAAACAGGATTGAATGGAAAATATTTAAATCTGTTTCTTTCTTACTTGTGGCTGCGCTATAAGTTTGTAAAAATCAGGTTTATCTTTTCTAAGTCAATTGTAGTCAATTGAAGTCTACAGAAAATGAGCTATGTTTTTTTGTATTAACATAGCTTTAAAATCTCAAAATGACAAAAAGCGATAATTACTCGGTCAAAGGTTTGAAATAATCAGAATCCCACTGGCCAGGTGATCAATTAAGTCGCCGGTTCGAATCCCAATCGTGTGAGTTCTGCTGCGGCCCAAATTCTGAAATTTGTCAGGTACCTGGCGAAGAGCGGCGGTATTCTTTCTTCGCTATTATTATATAAGTGAAATATTGTGAAGTAAGACGTAAACCCCAATTACAAAATAAATAAATAAATAAATAAATAATTTACTGATGAAGAGTTATTTACTGACAAATGCTGGGCTGCCGTGATTATTGAGTCTCTTTGATAAAACCAGGAAATCGATAAAGTGGGAGCGGCCAACTCAGCGGAGCTGTACAAGTTCCTTCAGGATAACACGGAACTCACAAAACAGTTCAAGACGGCTTGGATCGATGACATGGAGCGAGAATCACTGGAAAGAAACTTCATGGTAACTGGGATGTATACTGTTAAAAATTATGAAAAATATGTGTTAATATTTCTGGAAAATAAGACTATTTAATGTGAATGAGGAACAAATATATCATTAGGCTATTTAAGAAGTGTCATGGCAAGTGTCAATACACATCAATATCGTGCAAGCGTTTAAGAAGACACGAATGCACGTGAACCTGGTTGGGTTGAATTTCGAAATTTACATTGAAACTTGTCAGTCAGTTTTCATACATTGGACCTGTTCAATCACGAGTTAAATATGTACATATATCCTTCATCTCAGTATTACTGATAAACTGTTTATCTAATTAAAAATACTAAATATTAATAGCTATGAATCATTATTCTTACATTACCCTTGGAATAATAGTCTAATTTTGAGTTAATTTCCTTTGAAATGCTGTTATATTGGTTACTATGTTAAACATGAAAGATCAGCATCCAGCTGATTTTGAATTGTGTTATATTTAACATTTAATACAAAATGCCAACAAGGTACAGAAATCGGATATCTTGTCTCGTTGTTAACTAGCACACCAATTTCTTGTAGGACAATGGAGTCTTGGTTTCCATGAACAGCGACGATATCGTGAGGAAGGCGAAAGCAATCGCTGACACCTTCGCCGACAAAGTCAAACCCAAGAAGACATCTAGCTTTTTCAAGGAGGACGAAGAGTGAGTGGAAGATTTATATTCAATAAGCTTCAATAAATTTGTCTCCTGCCATCTTGATTATAAATTTAGTCGTTGAAGAAATAAAAAGGAGACTTGTTTATGGACACGCACCACATGCAGTTTCAGTCCAGGCAACACTTGTATGCGAGCGGTACCAGCGAAATACCAGCGAATATAACAAAATGGTGTATCTCATGTTACAATGTTAAATCGATCGTTTTCCAGTTTTCGGGTTTACTCATAAGTGTATCTAACTGGCAAGTGTGTCACTCAAATCACGACTCAGTTTGACTCGTTCAGTTAAAACTGTAGTATGAACTCGTTACAATTTTTACATGAAAATCGAATTACAAACAGTTCACTTTACACTTTTCAGTACGACAAATCACACAGTGTGAATTACGCTTAAGCAAGGGCTTGCTATGTGGCCTATCTTTAACTTATAAGCTAAAACATAAAATACTCAAGTCACAGAAGAAATGATGTTCTGTCTACAAAACCGAAAGGTTTGATGTTGTGTGATGGCAACCACCAGTACAACCCCACCCCCTCCCCTCCAACACACACACACCGCCACCACCATCATCACACCAGAATACCTGCTGAAGGGCAGTGGTTTACTCAGGGTATTCCAGTTCCCTTCACAACCACAATCCCCCCTCCCCACACCCACACACCACCACCACCATCACACCAGAATACCTGCTGAAGGGCAGTGGTTTACTCAGGGTATTCCGGTTCCCACCACAACCACAATCCCCCCTCCCCACACCCACACACCACCACCACCATCACACCAGAATACCTGCTGAAGGGCAGTGGTTTACTCAGGGTATCCCGGTTCCCTTCACAACCACAATCCCCTCTCCCCACACCCACACACCACCACCACCATCACACCAGAATACCTGCTGAAGGGCAGTGGTTTACTCAGGGTATTCCAGTTCCCACCACAACCACAATCCCCCCTCCCCACACCCACACACCACCACCACCATCACACCAGAATACCTGCTGAAGGGCAGTGGTTTTCTCAGGGTATTCCGGTTCCCTTCACAACCACAATCCCCTCTCCCCACACCCACACACCACCACCACCATCACACCAGAATACCTGCTGAAGGGCAGTGGTTTACTCAGGGTATTCCAGTTCCCACCACAACCACAATCCCCCCTCCCCACACCCTCACACCACCACCACCATCACACCAGAATACCTGCTGAAGGGCAGTGGTTTTCTCAGGGTATTCCGGGTCCGTCTACCAATAAACCTGACCGTCTTCATATACACGCAGCATTCATGGGTAAAACTCCAATCGATTAAATCACCCTCAGCTTACACCATTCTCTAAACCAACTGGCCAAAGTCCCTCACCATTTTCTTGAATTTTGACTTTTCAGTTGGGAAACAATCCTTCGGACAGAGAACAAGCAGTCTAAAGTGTTCATCGCTGTCAGTAAATACCGAACCGAAACTTTAAGAAAAAAACTGATAGAACTTCAAAGCCAACGAACACGAGAGCGGAAAAAGGGGAGGTTACCCTCACGGTCAATGTTAGAAGAGCAAACGCTGGACGATCAGAAAAAGCTGAAGGGTTTTGTACTGGATAAAATAGCAGATGGTATCCGTTTGGACGCGGATAAAGACGCGGTAAGTCATGTGAAAATGATTACTTATTGGTACATTAAAAAGCGATTGTAGAGCACATAACCATGCTTTACTTGCAACCTTGTATTTGACCGCATATTTTATGTGGGGGAAGATGTGTGTATCTCAGATGTTTGTTCTTGTATGTAAATAATTATAGTGCCGCATACCTATGTACCCTTACCCCTATATACCCTCATATCCGTATACCTCAGCCCTATATACCCTCATATCCGTATACCTCAGCCCTATATACCCTCATATCCGTATACCTCAGCCCTACATACACTCATATCCGTATACCTCAGCCCTACATACCCTCATATCCGTATATCTCAGCCCTACATACCCTCATATCCGAATATCATCACTCCTATATGCCCCTCATATCGTATACCCTCAGTTCTATATTCTCTCATATCCGTATATCATCACTCCTATATACCCCTCATATCCGTATACACTCACACCCATACACCCGTATCCCTATAAGCCTATATATACCCTTACCTATATATCCTTATACCTATAAATCCCCATACTTATATATTCCCATACCTATATATCCCCATACCTATATATATCCCCATACCTATAATCCTCATATCTATATATCATACCTATGTATCCCCATACCTATATATCCTCATACCTGTATATCCTCATATCTATATGTCCTCATAGCTATATACCCCATACCAAAAAATCTTCATACCTATATCCCATACCTATATACTTGATAACATGAAGTCTGAATCTGCAGCTGGAATATAACAGAATGTAGAAAGTTGAGAAGGCGTTTTATTATTATTTTTTTTCTTTCTAATACCTTTATATTTCCATTATTAGTTATCCACGTAATGAGAAGGGCATATGGGTTTAAATCCCCATGTACCCTTCTCAACACACGGATAACGATTTTGTTCCTACAATATTTATCAAATACAAAGCCATTCTTGGGGCCTCCGTGGCTCAGTCGGTTAAAGCGCTAGCGCAGCGTAATGACCCAGGAGTCTCTCACCAATGCGGTCGCTGTGAGTTCAAGTACGTGAGAAGGTCTGTCAACAACCTGCGGATGGTCGTGGGTTTCCTCCGGGCTCGTGCCCGGTTTCCACCCATCATAATGCTGGCCGCCGTCGTATAAGTGAAATATTCTTGAGTACGGCGTAAAACACCAATCAAAAAAAAAAAAAAAATCAAAGCCATTCTTGAGTATATGTAAAGATGAGCTACGAAATGTAATGCATGTCATATCGCATTCAGAAAGCGCCATGGAATGCAGCGACACAAAGAAAATTGACGTCAGCTGAACTCGTCGTACCGTGCTAAAACACCTCCATATCCATCGGACAGCGATTTTGTCTCCAAATGCCATTATATAGGGAATTTAATTTTATATAGGCTATCTATGTACCCTTGGGGTTCATTACCAGTTGGGCTTTTTCCGTGACCAGCTCCAATGGGTGTCAACATCTATCGTGTAAGCACGCTTTTATCAGAATGGCAATCATTCTATTAGCCAATCAAAGCAAATTTAATCCGGCAATTTATATATAACGCATGCAATGTCAACTAGAAATTTAATAAAGTAAAAAAACTCAACTAGAAGATGAACCATGTAAATAAATGTAATAAGAAACTCCGAGATCAATTCATCTTTGTAAACATTTATGTTCACATTGTACCGGTACACGGAAATGTACATGTAGGTATGTGTAGGCCTGTCGCGTGAACAAGGATCAATGTAGTAACTTTCGACAAAGCAGACAACATATATGTAGGGGGCCTATATAGGCCTATAGGTAGCCCTTATCTCGGACCTTCGTGTAAAACCAAACTGCTAGCAGGCTGAATTTATAATTATATGGACATTGCAGACAACACATATATTGGGGGCCTATATACAAAGAGACTTTATCTAGGGCCTTCGTCTAGGAAACAAACTGCTAATAGGCTGAATTTATAATTATATCGACATAACAGACAACACATATATTGGGGGCCTGTATACAAAGAGAAATTTATCTTCGGCCTTCGCAGACAACACATATATTGGGGGCCTATATAGGCCTATAGGTAGCCCTTATCCTGAGCCTTCGTGGAGAACAAACTGCTGATGGACTGAATTTATAATTATATCGACATAGCAGACAACGCATATATTGGGTTCCTATATAGGCCTATAGGTAGCCCTTATCTTGGGCCTTCGTCTAGGAAACAAACTGCTAATGGGCTGAATTTATAATTATATCGACATAGCCGACAACGCATATATTGGGGGCCTATATAGGCCTATAGGTAGCCCTTATCTTGGGCCTTCGTCTAGGAAACAAACTGCTAAGAGGCTGAATTTATAATTATATCGACATAGCAGACAACACATATATTGGGTTCCTATATAGGCCTATAGGTAGCCCTTATCTTGGGCCTTCGTCTAGGAAACAAACTGCTAATGGGCTGAATTTATAATTATATCGACATAGCAGACAACACATATATTGAGGGCCTATACACCAAGAGACTTTATCTAGGGTCTTTTTCTAGGAAACAAACTGCCAATGGGCTGAATTTATAATTATATCGACATAACAGACAACACATATATTGAGGGCCTGTATACAAAGAGAAATTTATCTTCGGCCTTCGCAGACAACACATATATTGGGGGCCTATATAGGCCTATAGGTAGCCCTTATCCTGAGCCTTCGTGCAGAAAACAAACTGCTGATGGACTGAATTTATAATTATATCGACATAGCAGACAACGCATATATTGGGGGCCTATATAGGCCTATAGGTAGCCCTTATCTTGGGCCTTCGTCTAGGAAACAAACTGCTAAGAGGCTGAATTTATAATTATATCGACATAGCAGACAACGCATATATTGGGTTCCTATATAGGCCTATAGGTAGCCCTTATCTTGGGCCTTCGTCTAGGAAACAAACTGCTAATGGGCTGAATTTATAATTATATCGACATAGCAGACAACGCATATATTGGGGGCCTATATAGGCCTATAGGTAGCCCTTATCTTGGGCCTTCGTCTAGGAAACAAACTGCTAAGAGGCTGAATTTATAATTATATCGACATAGCAGACAACACATATATTGGGTTCCTATATAGGCCTATAGGTAGCCCTTATCTTGGGCCTTCGTCTAGGAAACAAACTGCTAATGGGCTGAATTTATAATTATATCGACATAGCAGACAACACATATATTGAGGGCCTATACACCAAGAGACTTTATCTAGGGTCTTTTTCTAGGAAACAAACTGCCAATGGGCTGAATTTATAATTATATCGACATAACAGACAACACATATATTGGGGGCCTGTATACAAAGAGAAATTTA
Source organism: Liolophura sinensis (assembly GCF_032854445.1). Taxonomy (NCBI): domain Eukaryota; kingdom Metazoa; phylum Mollusca; class Polyplacophora; order Chitonida; family Chitonidae; genus Liolophura; species Liolophura sinensis. Next base: position 15,357,504 of record NC_088299.1, on the reverse strand, counting down.
TCTTCGGCCTTCGCAGACAACACATATATTGGGGGCCTATATAGGCCTATAGGTAGCCCTTATCCTGAGCCTTCGTGCAGAAAACAAACTGCTGATGGACTGAATTTATAATTATATCGACATAGCAGACAACGCATATATTGGGGGCCTATATAGGCCTATAGGTAGCCCTTATCTTGGGCCTTCGTCTAGGAAACAAACTGCTAAGAGGCTGAATTTATAATTATATCGACATAGCAGACAACACATATATTGGGTTCCTATATAGGCCTATAGGTAGCCCTTATCTTGGGCCTTCGTCTGGGAAACAAACTGCTAATGGGCTGAATTTATAATTATATCGACATAGCAGACAACACATATATTGAGGGCCTATACACCAAGAGACTTTATCTAGGGCCTTTTTCTAGGAAACAAACTGCCAATGGGCTGAATTTATAATTATATCGACATAACAGACAACACATATATTGGGGGCCTATATAGGCCTATAGGTAGCCCTTATCTTGGGCCTTCGTGCAGAAAACAAACTGCTAGTAGGCTGAATTTATAATTATAATCATAGCAGACAACGCATATATTGGGGGCCTATATAGGCCTATAGGTAGCCCTTATCTTGGGCCTTTGTGCAGAAAACAAACTGCTAGTAGGCTGAATTTATAATTATAATCATAGCAGACAACACATATATTAAGGGCCTATACACCAAGAGACTTTATCTAGGGCCTTTTTCTAGGAAACAAACTGCCAATGGGCTGAATTTATAATTATATCGACATAGCAGACAACACATATATTGGGGGCCTGTATACAAGTAGCCTTTTATCTTGGGCTGTTGTCTTGGAAACAAGCTACTAGTTGAATTTATAATTTTTTCTGTTTCTAAATGATAAAATTAACTGGACCAGAAAAAACGCAATTGGTTAAAATTGGGAGTTTACTGAAGTTTACTTTGTGTTAAGTCGCCCTTAGCTAATGACACTTTATATCTCTACAACACACGTCTTCATAGTATTTATGGGCTCACTCAGCTAAGTGGGCTTCATGAAACCGGCCCGAGGCTGTGTTGATAAAGAACTGGCAGTTACAGTAGCGGGAAGAATGACTGGAGGTGACATGACAGAGCCAGATAGTCTAGGCTTTGTTGATGATGAACTGGCAGTTACAGTAGCGGAAAGTATTGCAGGAGGTTGTATCCCAGAGATAGGCACCCTAGGTTTGTTGATGACATACCAGCAGTCATGGGTTACCCCATTACCAACTTTTCACCCCCGGATACACGTTGATACACAGCAACGCTCGACACACTTTTGTGACCCGTGACCACCATAATTTGTAACGCGCTGAAGTTGAACTGTGAAAGTATCGTGGCCTCTGTGGCACGGGTGCTGTGATTGGTATATATTTGGGACAGATACCTATATATCCTCACACCTATATATCCCATACCCATACATCGCCACATCTATCTATCCTCATATCTGTATATCTCAGGCCTATACACGGGCATTCCCACAAGCCTATATATCCTTTTACCTATATATCTCACACCCATATATCTCAGCACCTATATATCCTTATATCCGTATACTCTCACCCCTATATACCCATCATACCCGTATACACTCACACCTATACAACCGCATTCCCACAAGCCTATATATCCTTTTACCTATATATCTCACACCCATATATCTCAACACCTATATAACATCATATCCGTATACTCTCACCCCTATATACCCATTATACTCGTACACACTCACACCTATGCACCCACATTCCCACAAGCCTATGTATCCTTTTACCTGACATATAACTGGATATTGAGTTCATTTTACTTCATACGTTTTTCAAGTTGTTAAGGAGCTTGTAAAACGAGGTGGACCTATCTAACGTAGATGTCTGTATTTATATATACAGGGGCGATAACTCGTACATATATGTATATGTGCTATACATTACTTGATGGTTTAGATGCGGTCAAGTTCCATAGCTGGCGTTTTGATGGTGGGAAAAGCAGTACAGAAGTTCAAGAGAAGCGCCAAGCTAATGAGATCTAAACAAGTGGGCAAATCGTTCGAGAGGCTGGTGAAGGAGCACACCCCTGCAACGCTTCGCGAGGTACGTTGTTTACATGTACGATTGTATAATTGTGTGTTCGCGTATTTTCATGCACTTACTCAGACAATTTTTTTCATAGCGGTAATTAAGTCCGTCGTTTTGTTATTAAATGTGATGGCAACTCAGGATTTCAAATAATTTCAGTTCATTGAGGTCCGTTACATCGCAGTTAACATTGCGAGGGAAGTGTAAGCTGCTACTATTACTAAGATTTAAAATAAAACTCTAACTTAGCTAGATTGACAAGAGGCCATACTTCGCCGGTTACGTGTGATCATTTGTCACCTATCCTGCTGTCGTCGCTGTTGTGCGTGGTTTCACTCTCCATGCTGTAGTGTTTTAAGTTGGGGAGATTTCATTTAGCAGAAGATGCTCATTTTAAATATCGTTATGTTTCTTTCCGTTATTTTACCTGAAATTTGTTTAACAACATATTACCCAGAATTTACATTGCCAAGCAATATCCTCATCTGTTTACATCAAAAATAACAAGTTTAAAGCCATTTGGAATTCTGACTTAAGACTAAGATCGCCCTGTGATCCCGGTGTGAGCTGATAAAGCTCAGTGAAACGTTGATCTGAGATTGCTCTGCAATAAGCAATCTGTGTATATATCTGTGAGATATCACGCAGGGAGAAAAGTTCGAATTTTGACGAAACTCATTGAAACCACAAGCAAGAAAGATTTCATTTGTCAAGCGACATGTCTCTAACAGGAACATTTAAGGCCAAGTTGCTGAAGGTTCAGTGAGTCATTTTATCATTTTAGTTGTTAACTAAAATAATCCTGTTGTTATTTGGACGGATTAAGATAGCTGTGTACCATTTTAGAGGATTACCAAGGCACTAGACAAAGTTGGCATAAGCTTGTTCAGCAGATGTACTGTGAAAACGGAACGTGTAGAACGGAACTAGACATTTTTACAGTGGGTATTTGGGAATACTTTATTATTGTTATTATTATTATTAATATACTGTGTGACTTTAGGTGACATACTACAAAGAAATGACGCCTTTCAGTTTCACATTACTGGATAATAAGCTGTTAAAAGTCTGAAGCTTTTGGTGTTTCAAAAGCCACATTGATATATACAGAATTTTGTCTAATAATACATGTGAATACTTTATTGCACACAGGAACCCGAGTTGCCTGTAACTTCACGACGTCGCCCCAGCAGTGCTGTGGTGACACGGCGAGATATGAAGCAAGCACAGTTGTTAGGTCAGTAATTTTCATCCCCTAGTGTTTAGAGCGTCCGCCTCGAAGTCAAAAGATCCAGGATTAACCTCGGGTCAGCTCATAAAAATGGCTTTAATAGTGATACTTGTTGCTGCATCGCTTGGCGCTTAGCACTTAGCACTTAGCACTAAGCGGTTAAAGCAAGGAAACAGGACTGAATGGCCCAATGCCAGAAGAAAGTGACAGAGGGGTGCCACGCCTGGTGCATTCGGTATACTTCAGTGTGAGCAGCACTTTATGGGCATGGACTCGACCCGCCACAAGAAGGCACTATATATGGACACACACCTAAAGACTCCTCGTATTTATACGACTGAAAACCTGTTAAGTACGATGTAAAAACCCAATCATATACAAAAATACCTAGTAATCTTCCTCCCATCTGTGTAAGTAGAAATATTTCCTACTTGTATGGTAAGCAGATGCCCCTCTCTCCTGTGTTCAAACCATGTCTGTCCCACATATGTGCCAAGTACATGTCCATCCGAGCTGTGCCAAATACATGGCCATTAAACCTGGATGTCAATCCAAGTCATATGCCCCCGATATGTGCAAAGCCCACCCCCAACAGACCCCCCCACCACCACACCCCAAACCCTACCCCGGTTGTCAAACAATGTCTCTCCCACATGTGTGCCAAGTACATGTCTACCCCACCTGTATGTCAAACCATGTCTGTCACACATGTAGCAATTATATGTCCATCCCACCTGTGTGTCAAAGCGTGTCTGCCCAACATATGTGCCAAGTGCATGTCCATAGCACCTGTGTGGGAGATATTGTATACTTACTATTCTTCTTTATTTCAGTACAATCGAACATGGTGTCAGTGGATGCATGACATTGATGTCAACGGATGACTTCACCTACTACAAATAGTGTCGCATAGGAAGGTGGGGTACAGGCCTTTATCTCAGGGCTTAAGTCCCGACCTACAAACTGTTTTCTACGATTAGCAGGAAAAGAACTGCGTTACCGGCGTTGTCTGTTAACTACAGTTTTGTCATCCAAGAAAGCTTTTCGGCGCCAGCGCTAATTCGTCCAAAAGAACAGTGCGATTTCTACCAGAACTCATACGATGTAGAGTAGCATTTCACAGATACTTTGTCGATACGATACTCTGTGATGATCTCCATGCTGTGTCTGCACGAAATACCTACGAGATACGAGCCTATTAAGTTCACGGAAACCTCAACAGTGCTTCAAAACGAGACGTCACAGTTCCTGTATAAAGGAACAGGAAATTCGATAGTGACAAAGCACGTGACCTTCACATAACGAGACGTCATGTTTTGGTCAACTGGACACATGTAAAGAACACTTTGTTCTTGAACAAAGATTTACAAGCTCTGTTGAAAGGAACTTATATCATAGATGGTAGATCATGCAAAAGTGCGAGTTACAAACAAATGAATGGTAAAGGGATTATATGTACGTCCGAATTCTGCTTTGTGATTTGTGTGACAATGAGAGCAACCGCACGGTTAATCAAAATATGTCATCTTTATCTCTTAAAGGTGGGATACAATATGCGTTGGACGTCAGTGTTTAAAATATCAGGTGGCAAGAATATGACAAGACTTGGAGCAAGTATCAATAACTGTGGCACTAAACAAACACCCATGTGACTTTTTAGCGACAAAAAGTCGGGAGAATACACTCTAGGTTACAAAAGTGTTTGTCACCCTGAGAAACATATTTTTTGCCAAGTCTTTATAAAATAAGTCTGTGTACATGTTTGGCGATTCCTGTACGTGTATTAACTGGATGATTGGAACACAGGTCTGGTGATCGCGAGACTCGGGTTCAACTCTCATGCATGCACATTCATTAAGATCAGGGATGTTGGTAGATTGCAGTTTCTATCCGTATATGAATCCTTGAATTGGTATACGTCATGCGTTGGTTAGTCCAGGGCCTGGATTACCGGACAGATAACATGGTAACCGAGTCTGTTACCTTGGACTGTTACATAAAATGTATCGGGACGTGAACTGCATCCAACATACTACCCGAGCATTTCGTTGGTTAAAACATCATACATGTTCATGAACGACACACGCAAAAAAAACGCAAAACCATTTGTTCCTAGAAAGCTGCTCCACATACCAATGCGTGTAACGCCACCCAGAAACAACAGTTACAGAAGAGTGACATCGGTCCGACCAATACTTTAGCTTTACTCCCTCATTCTGAACAGCTCAGACAGCTAAGAGCTTACTGCTGCCCGGCCCTTCACCAGTGATGCCGCGTGTTCGAATCCAGCTCTCATCGGTTCAGCTGCGGCCTTATATGTGGCAGTTTGTCATCTGTCTTGGATTGGCGTTAGCTTTCGTCAGGCAATCTAGTTTCCTCCACCCAAGAACCTGATCATTATCATTAAAATGAGAAATTCTAGAGCAGGGCGTTTAACATCACTCAAATAAATGAATAAATCATTCTGAGGCAAAGTAATGAAGTACTGAAAAGTTTAACTCGGTAAAGTCGTTTTCGTAATGGAGATAGAGGTTTGTAGTCTAATACAGCTCCACCATTTCTTCACTATTCGTTATTTCGTTACTATCTGGGACTGGCATATTTCGACTGTACTGTCCTCCGCTCCGTTGAGTAATACGAAAAATGGTTTCTTTTAGCTCATGAGTAATTCTTACCAAGTTGTTCGAAGGGAGTTAACCACGGCTGCATGAACTGTTACAACGCCAAAATATTCCACCAGGAAAAATTCTGAAGAAATTTCTTGAACAAATCTGTTATTTTGTAAGAACAGAGTCTTAATTATACTTTCCAATCGCATGGAGGTGACCCCACCCCATTATTGAAATTTTCCTTAAGTTTCTAGCGTATCCAAAGATATAAGTCAATAAACATGCTGACAGTCCGCCGTTTGTGCACAACTTTAATGTGCGTGCACATCTGTTAGTTTTGTAAGAAAGGATTCTAATTGTACTTTCCAGTCACACTGATATAAATACAAAAAAACTTCATTGTATTCCTTTAAATGCATAAATTCCTATACAAAACTCGCTTTATTGTGAGCTAAAGAAGCTGTACCACTAGACTTTGTGTCGTTTGTGTTGAACGTTGGTTTGGATACCTGAGCGTTGGTTTGGACAGCTGAACGTTGCTTTAGACGGCTGAACATTGCTTTAGACGGCTGAACGTTGCTTTGGACGGATGGACGTTGCTTTGGATGGTTGAAAGATGTTTGTTTGGCTGAACACTGTTTTCTATATGGCTGACGGCAGGTATTCCAATGTCTGTTTCGACACTTAGATGCGTGTTATACAGTTCAAAAGACTACCTGATAAAGGAAAACAAGAGCACCGACGACAGTATGATTATTCGAAAATTGTCACACATAACCGGGACAATTTGTTAAATGCGGCATGGTCTTGATGCGTATAGAGGAGATTTAGCAACTACAGAAATGTGTTTATTATAGTAAACATGTGAAATGTTTACAAAGTAATGTGGTGGCTATTTTCAATTGGCACAAGTAGTACAGTAAACATGACTCAGTTACTAGTTGTAAAAAGTCGACAAACATGTAAAAGCGTTTAAGACTATAGTAAGCATGTGACATGTAAATATCTGACACTTGCTACGTAAACATATCGCCTATTTACTATCATAAACACATCCACTTGATTGCTAAACATTGTATTTATACATAAACACCAGGACCCATTTATAAACGAAACACTTAATTTACCTGTGTACCATATACTAATGCCTCCCCGTCGTTCCTGCGTCCTTTTCAAGACCATACGTGGCCAGGGCAGTGAGTGAAGCAATTATGCATTTAACGTTCTAGAAAGTAGACCTATACTGCCCTGATTTCGTAGATTTTGTAGACAGATATTTTCAAGGCCTTATCCCTAGAGATGAAACATATCGACAAGAACTTTGACGACAGACTTTTGCAAACAATCTTTGTACCTACAGGAAATGCATTACAAAAATATTGATACTTGGTCTTTCGCAAGAAAACAATGGTTATTGTCTTGATATCACTGAATGTATTACCATAAGCTTGCCATGTGTGGACTCCGCAGTCTTAATTGGTGACGGAAAGACGGAAGGAATGTGAAATCAAGGCGAATAAATTAAATTAGCATCGAAATAGTGCTTGTTCATAAGTACTTGTCAATTAAAATGCATATCTTAGTTGCACTTTGGTTGCAACTGTTCATAAATCCATATATACTCACACGTAGTACTGAACGAGTTATAATACTGACGCTTTAGTATAAATGGACCTTGGGTTTGTGCTCTTTTCTTTGTACCATGGTATATGTTTATAGCGTCTGGCCACGTAAAGCTAGTTCCCTACTACAACAGAAAGGCGATTTCAGTTACACTGTACTGAACCTGTAATGTCCACATACATAGGATAATGGCATATATACATATATATGTGAATAAATTAGCTAGTGTTATAGGAAAGACAATAATTACTAGATTCCGTGCAGTTTACGCATTCACTGGGCTTTGAGAAGGGAACACAACGCTCGGGTCAGAATGTTTTAGAACAAACAATTGCATATTGCTCGACTGGTGTAGACGGCACTGAAAACTGAACATATAGCTTTTCGAATCAGTTCACCAAACGACATAACACGATTGATAAGAATTATCTGACGTGCGCTACAGTCACGTCTATAGTTCACCAACCATCTAGAAGAGTTGTTGTACATGAACCGCAAGCCACTATATACACGTTTGGTAAATTTACACCACAAATGGGAGCAGTACAGATCTGAGCAAAAACTGTGAAAAAGTGTTGTTTTTTTTTTAAACTAATGTTGTACATTGACAAAATTTCCTCAGCATCATACTAGCTCTAACACACAATTTCCTTTTTTGAGTTTCAGTATCACAATTATCACAACGATCACAGGTAAGAAGTGTGACCAAGATACGAGTACGACTCTACAAAAGAAAGTTTTGAACCCTGAAGTGACAATTTAGGTATTTTGTGCGGAGTATAGTTACAAGGTTTGAACAACATACATAATGTTTTATTGGTATTGTATTCGTATTTTACGAATATCATGCGAAGCGGCATAAGACTTATATTCATTTAAAAGCAGTTGTAGAGAACTAGTAGATGGACAAAATAGACACATATCATCAGCGTATGCTTAGTGGTTCATGAAAGTGCCTCCAATATTACAGCCGACATTAGCACTGGTGAGCTGAGTATCTAACTTATGAGGATAGATAGAGAACAAACAAGGGGAGAGAACACAGCTCTGACGGACGCCGTTAGATGCACTGAAAAAAAGTAAAAAAAAAAAACCCCAAAACAGAACCTCATGTCACTGTGAACTGTTGAGTAATACATCTACAATGAGTTTGATAATGTATGAAGGTAAATCTCTATCGGTGAGTTTTTGTAATAATGTAATAAAGCTTTCGACGCGTCCTTAAAGCACACATAGACTAACGTTTAGTCAATAGAAGGTCATTATCGCCATTAAAACATAAATATATGTGTGAAAATGCATCAAAAAAGATTTCAGTTATTTAACTGACGGTGCTATACAAGCATATGTTATTTTATTTCAAAACATATGTACGTGGCTTGAAAAAATCTAAATCAAGAAAGAGATTAAATCAACAGTTTGTAACAAAACGGAATTACATGAATAATAATGCAATGAAACGTTAAGTTCATATCGGTTTTAAAACCACCTAATGTAAATATTCAAAACAGAAACAAGACATAATTTAAGCATTTTTTGAGTTGATGATCTTGTTATTTGCTATGTATACATGTCTACAAATGCAGATTATGAAATCACTTTCATTAACTGCATTTCAACTCTAGCCGGGAATAATGTAAAAGGGTCGTTTAGTGGAATTTTAATGGTATGTCATATACGTGTTTTTTTGTTCAAAGACTTAATTACTACTAATAATTCGATGGTAACGGAGTTTTAAAATACTTCGATATTTGAATCTTTTTCTCGCTAACACCAATGGTTGTTGTCTACCCGATGCTTCCGAAGTTTTACGAAAGAAGTATGTTACAAATCTTTTGTTTACCGTAAAAAAGCAAGAAAACAATTTTTAAAAATGTCATACCTGTGAGTGTCAAGTGGTAAGGTAACTGACTGCTGTCAAAAACCACTGTTGCAATGAAAACAAATCAGTTTACGTTCAAGTAAAACTTTGAATGTGAATTTCTCTTGAAGCCATAGCACACAGTAAAAGGTAACTGATTAGTGGGTGGTTTGCTAATATACGGCGACTCTAAACTTTGTCGCTCTTCGCATTTCGGACTTGTCGGTTTCATCAACCGCATAGACTAGTAGCCCCAACAGGCACTTCGTTCATAACGGTAATGTTTAATCTGTGTCACTGAGCAGTGAAGGTGCAGAGGGAGCGGTACCACGTGATCTGTGATGTCGCAATAAGGTTGCAGTCTAGACGGTTGCTATCCGCTACCACAAAAGAACCATGGAGCAACATGAATTATAGGAAGCCTATATAAGGGTATTTTAACGTGAACATTTAAATAATAAAGCAGACTTGAAAATCCAGGCAGGCGATAGGTTACTTCTAGAAAGTAACCTCCCGAGCCTTCTATAATACCTTGTGACTCGGGGTGCCTGGATCCAGTTTGTGTGTGACTTGTCTCTAGTCGCGTTCAGTCAGGTAACACAGTTGTATCCAGGCCCTGCTGAAGAAAACTTTGGGTGAATTGCTATAAGGTAAACAGTTTGTATCGACTGAATAGTAGATTAGTGCTTCTTATATACAGCATAAATTGTAGGAAAATGTCTTCGCCACTGAAGGTGTCTGGGTGAAGCTAGTTTACTGGTGTTAGAAGGATGGTGTAACTGCAGTTGTGAACTTAAGGGCGAGTCTTAAATTATTCGACAAAGTAGAAAAGTTTTTAAAGAAAAACAACGAAATCAAGAGTACAATGTATTACAGAGGGCACTTAGTGGATTAGAGTTCGTCTGGTGTCGCTTGTTTAATGAAAATGAGTGTATATAAATGAGAAGGTTTTTAACCATTTTTACAAACATCTTCTAACTTCCTAAAAAGCGGTTTGGTGATAGATTTCTTTTCGACGTTCAATGCTTCCAAATTGTAGACTATGCTTTTGTTTTCGTTGCACATCTATTACATGTGCACATATTATGCAATATGCAAACAGGTAAAACATGTCATATAAAACATGTTGTATAATGATTTGCTATTGTTTACTTGTCTACACATTCAAGTGTGAGATCACTCTAAAACTTTGCCGTGAAGAGACGAAAATCCAAATTCTTTCATTCTCACATTTTTTGTAGTGAAGGCCTCATGTTTTGGCTTACGGGGTGATGCGAGTTGTGGAATATCTGTAATCTATAAAATTATACTGTATATTTTTCAGGACAGGAAACTGTACTCATACACAATGGGATGCCCGAAGGAACGACTGTTGATCTTGGCCATCTGTCTGTCTGTCAGTCTGTCAGTAGTAACAGGTAAGACAGTTTTGTTTTCACAGTGAGCAGAGTGTCTGGAAAACCATACGGTATTACAAGAGGAGGGTGTCATCCCATTTTTAGTTTATGTGTACATTGTACATTTTCCAATCCAAACAAGACAAAGACTATGGTCATTTTAGATGAAGTTTTCTGAAAAAAACCTTAAACTGTAGTCTGTATTTGTATTCCTGAAATGAACCACAGTTAGGTGATAACTCCATTACAGTACGGAGCGCGCACATTGAAATATTCTCTGTTATATAAAGTTTTCACCTGGCATTTTAATATGAAAACAGTTAATCTGCAGTATATTTATACAAATTAATTTATGGTGCGGTATTCCGCTAAAAGTGCCAGTGCCAACAACAAGAATCGCCCTGTTATTTATAAATCGGGTATATATGTACTCCTGTTCCATTAATTTGATGATTTGTATTACACAGACATATTCCACACAAATAAAAACGTTGTGATTTTTGTTGAGGGTGATTACATTTATTTGTTACAGCTCTTTAGTGATAAAACATACACTAAAGTATTACTCATAATGCCAGGAAAACACAACAAGTGTTTACATGTCCGTTGTTTTTTTTTTTGTAATCAAGGATTTTTAGACAAAAAATGTTTAGCATATTTTTTTTCAAGTATTAAGGCAGTGATATGTTAATATTTTCATATGTTGGCACATACAAGAACATATTGTGCATAGTGTGTAGCAGTTAAGTATCACTTATGGGAATAAACATCTTAGTTTGCGCACAATTTGTAAGCAGTGTTATGTATATCTGCGAGCGAGTAATTTTTTTCCAAAAGGACATAATATTGTGACGAGTTGACCGATATAATCGCATTGTATAATACCGATGTTCGGTCAAGGATGTCTTGTTACTCTAATGACCTACACTGGGTCATGTCACGCCTAAACCTTAAAACAGGAAGTTGTAATTTCCTTGCTTGGTGTTCAGCATGAAGGGGATATTGCAACGACTGGTTGAGTGAAAAATTGTTAAGTACGACGTTAAACCCCCCAGCATTCACTCTCTCTAGGGACCTACATGTACTCGGTATATACAAGAAAAAATCAATCCTTTTTTTGGGGGGGGGGTCGCGGTCGCTCAGAGGGAAATAACTTAAACAATACAAATATTACAAATATAAAATTAACAGATTATTTCTTAAATTTTTCTTAGTGTACCGGTATAGATTGTAACAGTTAAACCAGTTCTGACATCACTGGTAGCAAAAGCAGAAATAGACAGTCATGTAATCAGACTATAAATTAAAACCTTTAATGCCGAGAGTGTGTACTTTACAGATTCTCAGTCTGTTTTTGTCGCTGATGGTTTTATTTACTCTGCATTATAGGTAATATACAACAGATATATCCGATAATCCTTCATTCTGTACATGGGATTTCACAAGTTCTCACGTATTACATGTAAGCCAGACACATTTAGCTGATAACTATTTCATCCATTTATTATCAGGGGAATTAAGCCTCCCTGTTTTCGTGTAATTCATAGCCAGACGCATTATGATTGGCCAAAAATCTGATATTGAACTTTAAAGGTTTCATTTTTGATTAAAACTAGCAACGATTCTTTAGAGTAGACATATATAGTGATAACGTGCATTTTTACTAGAGTGCCTGTATTTGCATGATGGAGGACGCCACAAACACTTATATAGTTCACTGGTCATTTTTTGGTTGTGTATAGACCAGGGGCCGATTTTACGAAGCCTATGTCAAGAATTTGGAATATGATTTTAGGCTTAGGTCAAAAATGTCTTTGTAGAATCGGCCCTGTTTCACCCATTAATGTATTGAACTGGTGGAATAACAGCGCCCCGTGATTTTCATTTCAAGGAGAGAAACAAGTGTATAAATCTAGCTGTTTATGACTTCCCCGATTACGGAGACATACAGATAGATTTGGTTTTTAACTCGTGATATCCGTATTGCATGCTTTCACTAGCTCAATCAATCTATTAATTCTAGTTGTAACAGTGCATTACAGTAACTACAAAACCAGAAGATTTTGTCCCGAGTACACATTCACAACTTATAAAGGTTAAACGGATAAAGAATCGACGCTGATTGGCTTACATTGGAGATAGGATTTCCTGGGTTAAATCATGCAGCTTTGATTACGCTTGATCGAACGTACCATACCATTTTCCACGCAGGCAGATTGTTTTCATCGAAAAAACAATGTGGGTGGGTTGATGGGTGGGTGAGGGTGGTGGGTGGGGGTCAAGGGGGGAGAGGTCAAACAATAACAGCCTAGTACAAAAACTTGATTTAATCCTTATTTTGCAAACGGATTACGTGTGTTGTGAAAAGCACTGAAATACATGACTTATGACTGTCATTGTTTCCTGAAATGGTTTAGTAGCAAAGATAAAAACAGTCGTAAGAAAACTCATTTAAAAAAACTGAACAGGTAGCTGTTGGTAAACTTGAACTCACAGCTACTACATGGGTGAGAGTCTCCTGGGCCGATTCAACAAAACCTTTTTTGACGTATGTAAAGAATCATCCGACTTTACACCAAAGTTTAATCTCTCCATACGGATATATAGACCATGTTACATGAACGTACAAGCTGGCGCTGAGTTATATACTGACCTTACACCAAGGTTAATATCCTTATAACGACGTACTGACCACATCACAAGAACGTACAAGCTGACGCTGAGCTATATACCGACCTTACATTGAAGTTTAATCCCTCCATAGAGATATCTAGACTACATTACAGAAATGTATAGACTGTGTGAGTTAAGGCAGAGTTTGGGGATAACCAACACTCAAGTAAATAAATACAGGAAGAGAAAAGCTGTCAGAGAATTAGATGTATTTACGGAGTAACTGCACGTTTCTTTCTTTAGGCCTGCGGTGCTATGTCTGTAACTATTACCATCTAGAATCATCCGATCCAAGAGTGAACCAAGCCTTGTCTGCAATCACATCCTCTTCTGACGAGAACTGCGAAGATAGTGGTACCAAGCCACAAACGTGTCCCTCCGATAGTGGGTACAAGTGTGGCAAATTTGAAGCCACAATGGAAGGTTCGGTTTTTGGAGGTAACTTTCACCATGTTTCCCATGTCAACTGCGTAACCAGGGAACTAATTTGCATATTATTTACAAATATACATGTATACCATTTTCAAAATTCTTTGAAACATTTGTGAATTTTTAAGCCACATCATGACATGACGATAATACTCTTCCTTTGTGAATCACCCTGTCCTTCTTCCCGAGTATGGCATGACGATACCGTAATACTCTTCCTTTGTGAATCGCCCTGTCCTACTTCCCGAGTTTGGCATGACGATACCGTAATACTCTTCCTTTGTGAATAGCCCTGTCCTACTACACGAGGATAGCATGACGATACAGTAATACTCTTCCTTTGTGAATCGCCCTGTCCTACTTCCCGAGTTTGGCATGACGATACCGTAATACTCTTCCTTTGTGAATCGCCCTGTCCTACTTCCCGAGTTTGGCATGACGATACCGTAATACTCTTCCTTTGTGAATCACCCTGTCCTACTTCCTGAGCATGGCATGACGACGCCGTAATACTCTTCCTTTGTGAATCGCCCTGTCCTACTTCCCGAGTAACTTATAATTCATGTGGAAAGGTTACTTTGTAACAGTCTTTCTTCTTTTCCAAACTCTGTACCTGACGCCTTTCTTCAAAAAATACCTCAAGGCTATCAGCATGGATATATCACAAGCCTGTCATCTAGTCTTCTGCTTGGTAAAACCTGATTGCAAATTCTGGTATCCTTGGTAGTTTATAAGCCTGTACTATTTCTTCTGTACATTGATTTCCGATGATGACTTTTTAAATCATGTTATTCAAACGCTTACTGATGGCTTATTTTATGATTATGACGGTGCGTGTTTGTTGTTTTTTAAATCAGTGGACGTAAAGGTGGGTATAGTGTCTCGTACCTGCTCCCCTACCGCTTCCTCAGACAGGTGTGAGACAGCTACTGACAACGAAAAATCCCTACTGCAAGCAAGCTTTCCTTCCATAGTGAAAGACACCTCTGTTGATGGATCAGGTTGCGTATGCTCCACAGATCTGTGTAACGGTCAGCTCAGTATTACCGCCGAGAAATTCTGTTGGCTGGCTGGGCTACTTCTGGCGCTGATGGCACGTCAGCTGTGAAAACGCTGTACTTTCGCTTTTCAGTTTTAAGAAACACAAAAATATATATAATCGAATGGCTAAATTCTACCATTGTTATTGAGAATGGATACATGTTTGCTTACGTTTTTAATAATTCGGTGAAAATTTACATTTACTGTACGTGTGACTCTTGAATAGTTCCAGAAATGAAAAGAATCGGTCATAAACCATTAAATACAAAGCATGTAAGAGCCGTATCTACAAAACTAGGAAACATTAATTGAGATGATCGAGGAGACTCCAGTCAAATGATTTATGACATGTCCACGTTGTCTTAAAATCTACAAGAATGATGTTCTATGTTCGCTGGCCTGTAGATTTCTTGTTATAAGTGCAGTTGTTGTACAAATAAAGATTTTTTCAACAGCATGTGATTTGTATGTGTTTCTCTCATAGCTTTGCCATTGTAATGACAACTTTGCCTAATGTTGAATTTATTTATTAATTGATGTATCTGAGTGGTGTTTTACGCCGTACACGAGAATATTTCACTAACACCACGGCGGCCAGCAATATTTTGGGAGGAAACCGGGCAGATCCCGGGGGAAACCAATGACCAACCTCATGTTCAAAGTTGATCCAATTAATAAACTGTACCTTGGGCCAAATTAGTGAACTTGTCTTACTGCTTAACTATACTCACTTCTATGGAAAACTCTTTGAAAAGATATCTGGGAAGGGGCTCAAACTGGTATTTACACTGTATTGTACTATTATACATTACATGGATTTTGTGTCAATGCATTGTGATATCAGTACAGAATGGTATTACTCCCACGTTTCTAGTATCATCTTTAAACAAGACATAATCACATAGGGTTTTTATGACGTCTCTTCCGATTAGTTAAAATGGTCGTATACATCGCGCGTATACAGTCAATAGGAAAAGACAAGATTGTAACACACAATAACAATTAATCCAAGAACAGTAAAGTTCCTCAATATTACTACTTATCTTCACACATGACTCCTGCAAATTTAACCCTTTTATTACCGTGCATATTATTAAATAAACACTTAGATGATGTCGTCTGCTAGTGTGGTTGACCAAAATTTTCCAATCAATCTAAAACCCAATGTTGCTTATTATTTGAAAAATCTTATTCAAACGCTGTAAACTACGGCTCAAAAATAATAATGACTCAACCTCACTCATGAACATTTCTCTCCGTGTGTACCCACGTCATACTACCGTTAGACCAAAACCACACATCACATTTTCATTACACTAAAACCTTACGTGATACTACCATTACACCAAAACAACAGGTCGCAATTCCACTAAAATAAAACCTTAGGTCATACTTCCATTACACCAAAACCACAGGCCGCAATTCCATTACACTAAAACCTCAGAACATACTTCCATTAGACCAAATGAACAGGTCGCAATTCCATTACAATAAAACCTTAGGTCATACTTAAATTACGCCTAAACCACAGGCCGCAATTTCATTACACTAAAACCTTCAGTCATACTTCCATTAGACCAAAACCACAGGTCACAATTCCATTTCACTAAATCCTTAGGTCATGCTTCCATTACACAAAAACAACGGGTCGCAGTCCCATTACAATTAAACTCTAGGTCATACTCCCATTACACCATAACAACAGGTCGCATTTCCATTACACTAAACCTCTAGGTCATACTTCTATTGGCCAAAACCACAGATCACAATTCTATTACACTAAAACCTTAAGTCATGCTTTCATTAGACCAAAACCACAGGTCACAATTCCACTACACTATAACCGTAGGTCATAGTTATATTACACCAAAATCACACACAACAATTCCATTACACTAAAACTTTAGGTCATACTTTCATTAGACCAAAACCAAAGATCACAATTCCATTACACTAAAACTTTAGGTCACACTTCCATTACATCCAAACCACAGGTCACAATTTTATTACACTAAAATCTTAAGTCATACTTTCATTAGACCAAAACCACAGTTAACAATTGTATTGTTCTAAAACTCTACGACATACTTCCATGAGGCCAAAACCAGAGATCACGATTCCATTACAATAAAACGCGTAGGTCAGTCACCGAAACCAGACATATTTCCACCAGTCTAAAACCACATGCCGTACTTCCAATAAACTGAAACGTCAGGTTAGTCTAGGGGTGAAACCACAGATCATACACTTTATCATTAGTGTCACCGTGCAGGAATGGGCGGTGCGCAAAGTCTGTCGTTCAAGAGAACGGTCTGTTGAAAGTCCAGATTTTACAAGTTCTGGATACCAGTGGTGAGTTAAAGCTAGTGACACTAACAGGTCCTTGTTACTCAGCTTACTGCACTCATTTTATTTACTCACCTGCTCAAGAATTACTTTGGGGGCTTACTCGACGACTTCAGTTTTAAGTGCATCTTAATCGACCCAAATCTTTCATCGGTAGCTGTCGAGGACTGGTTGTTCGTAAACAAACACACTGTCACTTGGAAAATTCGGCCTGAAAGTTGAAAGTTTGGAGCCTTACTAACACGATGAGGCATAGCTGAAAGCTGTAATTTTGCACATAAGCTGTATTTAACCAACTCGATCATAGTGTGGAGTTTCAATTTTTAAACATTAATCCGACTAACGTGCTTCAAATGTACTACCTCCATGTTATAGATTTTATTCAATCGACCGATAAGGCAGATGTCAGTGTGTTGAATAAGGTGGGAGATCATTTAGGTATTGTTAGGTTGCGCACGCGGTTACATATAACAACAAGGCCAAAAGTCCCACACAGCCGCCGTCCGGTATTCCATGGCCCCAAAACCAAATATAAACTAGACTGTAGACAAGATATAAAAACCATACTTGGCCTACTTACATTTAAAATACAGCGTTTACATATTGTAAACAAGTAGCTAAATTCCAGCCTATAAAAATGGAGAAATGACTAATAATTGAATTGAATTTTTGGGATGTTTTCTATATATACATGTAGTTGCTAGTAAGGCGGCTTATCAGGCTGTTTATCAGTAAATGTAGCTAATCAGTTTACATATTCACGGTAATTTTTTCACACAAGGAATAACATTTTACGAGAAAAATCATACTTACACAGAAAAACATTCTTAAAAGGAAAATTTTTTTCATGGCAAGAATATTTCCACCGCTATTGGAATATTTTCACGGCGACTTAATCCACCAACTGACCTGACTGAATTAAGATACCTTTTGAGAACGGTTAATTACCTTGGCTAAAATCTCCCAGATTTGTCCGATTTGCTTAAGCCCTGTTTAGCTGTCTACGATATGAAACTGACAACAACGGTTAGTACACACACATTTCTATGTGGACTTGGCCGTGTCTTATTGCAGTTTCAAGGATCGGGGTGGAAACCCTTTGTGTACGCGCCAAAGACATCTCTAGACATGGAAAAGGGTTACGCACCCGAATTGAAATAGAAAGTCTGGCATCAGTAGGGTGTTGTGAGAAATTTTTAAGATATCTTGTGTAACTTGATTTCATTTTGTCTCGAAGTCGACCACAAATCGCTTGACAAATCAATAAACAGAAAGGATATCAACCAAGTGCTAATTCCGGAGGCTCATGATGTTCAATCCAATTGCGAAAAACGGAAAAACTTTCGGTTTTAGGAAATTTAAATAATTCCATGCAGACTACAACTTTCAACACACAACACTACACACTGTCATCAAGCAGACTTCAGCTTCCAACACACAACATTCCACACCGTCATCAAGCAGACTACAACTCCCAACACACAACATTCCACACCGTCATCAAGCAGACTACAACTCCCAACACACAACACTCCACACCGTCATCAAGCAGACTACAACTCCCAACACACAACACTCCACACCGTCATCAAGCAGACTACAACTCCAAACACACAACACTCCACACCCTCATCAAGCAGACTACAACTCCCAACACACAACATTCCACGCCGTCATCAAGCAGACTACAACTCCCAACACACAACACTCCACACCGTCATCAAGCAGACTACAACTCCCAACACACAACACTCCACACCGTTATGAAGCAGACTGCAACTCCCAACACACAACACTCCACACCGTCATCAAGCAGACTACAACTCCCAACACACAACACTCCACACCCTCATCAAGCTGACCACAACTTTCAACACACAACATTCCACGCCGTCATCAAGCAGACTACAACTCCCAACACACAACACTCCACACCCTCATCAAGCAGACTACAACTCCCAACACACAACACTCCACACCCTCATCAAGCAGTCTACAACTCCCAACACACAACATTCCACACCGTCATCAAGCAGACTACAACTCCCAACACACAACACTCCACACGCCTATTTTAGTGTTTCGTCAGCAGTTTCTAAACAACAAATGTCAGAGTCAGTGCAATATTCATTTGGGATGCCGAAATTTTTATGGAAGTGAGAAGACGGCATCCCACCCAACGCTTAAAATTAATTAAATCTCGAGATACAATTTTTCTCTGAGTTTTTTACAATTGAAGAATTTATATTTTACGCCTTAGTAATTCTAGCATACAAAGAATGGTTATTTTCTGTTTTCCAAAAATACAGTAAAATTACTCAAACGCCGTGTTCAAGCGGAGCTGCTTTCTCTGACGTCCGCGATAACTAAGTCAGCACTGCTTTCATCTTAGAAGCCACCGCTACAAAACTCAGGCATAAAATCCAGCGACAGTCGAATGGCAGGATTAGCCTGAGTGGTGCTTGTTTTTATTTCTGTTTGTTTCAGAAATAAGCACGAATCTAGTTGTATAGCAATCCTATTGTAATTTTGTAAACGTTTTATAGGGGTCAAAATCACCAGCAAAACTCCTCCGGAGGCGACGACCCGACCCAGGAATACAGCGGCCGTATATGTGCACTTTGGCTATTTAAACAGTGGTACAATACAATATGGGTGCGCGATCCACCCAAAACTTGCAATGAAATTTCATTCAAAGATCATTAGCTGATTAGGGAAAAAAATGATTTAAGCATATGGATAAAATTCAGAATATCTGTTAGATCACGTGACTGATCAAACAGCCCAAAAAACGTCAGAAGCTGCTTTATATATTCGAGGGGCCTCCATGGCTCAGATTTTTAGCGCGCTAGCACAGCGTAATGACCCAGGAATCTCCCACCAATGCGATCGCTGTGAGTTCAAGTCCAGCTCATGCTGGCTTCCTCTCTGGTCGTAATTGGGAAGGTCTGGCCGCAAGCTGCACATGGTCGTGGGTTTCCCCTGGCTCTGCCCCGTTTCCTCCCACCATAATGCTGGCCGCTGTCGTAAAAGTGAAATATTCTTGAGTACGGCGTAAAACACCGATCAAAAAAAATAAATAAATAAATAAATTCATATATTCGCTATTAAAGATACCGAAAGTGTTTGTTGACAGATATGCAGAGCCTAAACAGGGCGTAATTCGCTCACAGCAGGCCAAGGAAACTGATAACATAGACTGCTTACAACTCTGAATATACGGGTGCAGTGTCACATAGTCCAAAATCTGTGGATTCTAGGAACAATGTATTTTATTGAATGTACTGGTTATCTGTTGCACAGAGAGCGATTCCGCTCCCCCGCGCTATAGGCGTATAAAATACGACTCCCACAAAATATAGATGTCGGTATATTCACACGGTTATTTTTTTAATTGGGTAGATTATACTTGGATGATGAAACAGATTTGTAACCACAATTTCAAATAACTGATAAAATTATTGAAAACAGATCTAAACAATATATACGGCGAAAGACGTCATTTTCTCCCCAAATAATATTGTTTTAGGTGATCCTTTTAACAAGATAAAGTTTCTTTCGTTTAACTGAGAACTATATGATTTATTATTCAATTTTAAAGAGTAAGCGTTATAAATATTTTAACCCTTTTTAGTTAAGAATATGTTCTGAAAATGTTCAAATATAAGTAATAACTAAATCAATACTGCAAGCCTGTGTTCCTATAGTCGGGATGTTGTGGTTTGTTAACAATAAATCACCGTAGGTCTACATTTGCTAGCATTCAGATAAAGTTATCTTTTTCATATAAATAGCAAAAGTTAACCTCTCTTCCTAAAAGGAAGTGAGTTTCAAATGTTAAGCAACAATAAACATGAGTTTCTCGCCGCCTAACCAGGAGTTCACAGGGAAGACAACCGATGGACACTAAGCTGCTAACGCCTGAGCAGAGTTTTGTCCCTTGAGCTGATAGCCACTTTCGATCGATACATTTTTGACCACTGAACTGAGAGTCCGGGGTGAAATGAAAGCATCGCCACGCTTATGCCATTCTGTGGGCATGTTTGGTAAGATTTGTTACACAGACGCGGTGGTTGGAGGTTTCATTCCCTTAAACCCATACAGGTAAGGTAGAAATTCATAAAAATACACTTCGATCATTTTACGGTATGAGTGGAAATTACACTAACAGAAGAAAAAACTACGCCACTTTCATTGGATGAACTGTTTACACATCAAATCCAGGATGAGAGGATTTAAATTTTGAACGATCTTTTTCAGTTTTCACAAGGGCTTTTTAGTTGGGAAAAACACAAGATGAACATTTAAAACCCTCAGGCTATTGAAAGAGATTGCGTTTTATTATAATTATGGGCAGGTACCTGACATGTCCATTAGTTCCCTCTCCACCTACCCACCTTTATAATGAATTCACCATCCATCCAGCTCACTCGCCATACTGACCTCCCCACCTATCCACCTCCATAATGAATCCATCATCCATCCAGCTCACTCGCCATACTGACCTCTTCATCTACCCACCCCCATAAAAAATTTAACATTTATCCAGCTCACTCGCCATATTGTCTTCCCCACCCACCCCACTCCCACAATGAATCCAACATCCATCCAGCTCACTCTCCATACTGAGTGCTGTGGTGACTAGGCGAGATATGAAGCATGTACAGTTCTTAGGTCAGTAATTTTCATCCCCTAGTGTTTAAAGCGTCCGCCTCGAAGTCAAAAGATCCAGAATTAACCTCGGAACTTAAAGGGTATGGGCTCGACCTGAAAAAAGAAGGCACTGTATGTACACGCACACCGAATGACACCTCGTGTTCATATGCCTGAAAACTTGTAAACAATGAGGTAAAAACCCAAGAATACACAAATATACTTCGTTATCTTCATGTCATCTGAATAAGTAGAAGTATTTCTTACTTGTGTAGTAATTAGATTTCCATGTCTCCTGTGTGTCAAACCATGTCTGTCCCACATATGTGCCAAGTATATGTTCATCTCTCCTGTGTGTCAAACCATGTCTGTCCCATATATTTGCCAAGTACGTGTCCATCTCTCCTGTGTGTTAAACCATGTCTGTCCAACATATGTACCAAGTACATGTCCATCACACCTGTGTGTCAAACCATGTCTCTCACACATATGTACCAAGTACATGTCCATTACACCTGTATGTCAAACCATGTCTGTTCCACATATGTCCCAAGTACGTGTCCATCACACCTGTACGTCAAACCATGTCTGTCCCACTTATGTCCCATATACATGTCCATCACACCTGTGTGTCAAACCACGTCTGTCCCATATATGTCCCAAGTACATTTCCATCACACATGTACGTCAAACCATGTGTGTGCCACATATGTGCCAAGTACATGTCCATTACACCTGTACGTCAAACCATGTCTGTCCCACATATGTGCCAAGTACATGTCCATCACACCTATGTCTGTCGCACATATGTGTCAGGTACATGTCCATTTCACCTGTACGTCAAACCATGCCTCTCCCACATATGTGCCAAGTACATGTCCATCTCCACTGTGTGTCAAACCAAGTCTGTCCCTCATATGTGCCAAGTGCACTTTCATCACACCTGTACGCCAAACCATATCTGTCCCACATATGTGCCACAAACATGTCCATTACACCTGTACGTCAAACCATCTCTGTCAGACATATGTGCCAAGTCCATGTCCATCACACCTCTACGTCAAACCATCTCTGTCCCACATATGTGTCAAGTACATAAAAATCTCTTCTGTGTGTCAAACCGTGTGTATCCCACAAGCGTGCCAAGTACATGTCCAAGTCTTCTGTATGTCAAACCATGTGTGTGCCACATTTCTGCCAAGTACATGTTCATCTTTCCTGTGAGTCAAACCATGTCTGTCCCACATATGTGCCAAGTACATGTCCATCTCCTCTATGTGTCAAACCATGTCCGTCCCACATATATGCCAAGTAGATGTACATCTCTCTTGTGTGTCAAACCATGTCTGTCTCACATATGTGCAAAGTACATGTAAATTACACCTGTACGTGAAACAATGTCTGTCCCACATATGTACCAAGTACATGTCCATTTCTCCTGTGTGTCAAACCATGTCCGTCCCACATATATACCAAGTACATAAAAATCACTTCTGTGTGTCCAACCGCGTGTATCCCACCAGTGTGCCAAGTACATGTCCATGTCTTCTGTATGTCAAACCATGTGTGTGCCACATATGTGCCAAGTACATGTTTATCTCTCCTGTGTGTCAAACCATGTCTGTCCCACATATGCGCCAAGTACATGTCCATCTCTCCTGTGTGTCAGACCATGCCTATCCCACATATGTCCATTTCATTTGTGTACCAAACCATGTCTGTACCACATATGCGCCAAGTACATGTCCATTCTACATCTGTGTCAAACCATGTGTGTCCCACAAAGATTCTAAGCCCATGGCCATTGCACCTGTGTATTAAACCATGTCTGTCACACATATGTCCATATCACTTGTGTACCTAACCATGTCTGTACCACATATGTACCAAGTACATGTCCATCTCTCCTGTGTGTCAACCAATGTCGGTCCCACATATGTGCCAGGTACATGTCCATTCCACCGGTGAGTCAAACCATGCTTGCCCTGAACATATGCCCAGTATGAGACTATCCTCACCTGTGTGTCAAACCATGTCTGTTCCACATATACGCCAAGTCCATTTTCACCCCACCTGTTTGTCAAATCATGCCTGTCGCTCATCTGTGTTAAGCACATGTCTATGCAATCTGTATGTCAAACCATGTCTGTCTCACATACGTGCCAAGTACATGTCCATTTCACCTGTGTGTCAAATTATGTTTGTCCCACATATGCGCCAAGTACACGTCCATTTAACCTGTGTGTCAAGTACAAGTCCATTTCATCTGTGTGTCAAACCATGTCTGTCCCTCATTTATGCCCAAAACATATCCATCCTACAGATGTTCAAACCGTGACTTTTCCACATATGTAACAAGTATGTGCAAAGCACATTTCCTTCCAAACCATGTCTGTCCCACATATGTGCCAAGTACATGTCCATCTCTCCTGTGTGTCAAACCATGACTGTCCCATATATGTGCCAAGTACATGTCCATTACACCTGCACGTCAAACCATCTCTGTCCCACATATATGCCAGGGACATGTCCATCACACCTATACGTCAAACCATCTCTGTCCCACATATGTGCCAAGTATATGTTCATCTCTCCTGTGTGTCAAACCATGTCTGTCCCACATAGGCGCCAAGTACATGTCCATCTCTCCTGTGTGTCAAACCATATCTGTCCCACATATGTGCCAAGTACATGTCCATCACATATGTACATAAAACTATGTCTGTTCCACATATGTGCCATGTACATGTCCATCACACCTGTACGTCAAGCCATGTCTGTCCCAGATATGTGCCAAGTACCTCTCCATCTCTTCTGTGTGTCAAACCGTGTCTGTCCCACAAATGTGCCAAGTACATGTCCATCACACCTCTTTGTCAAACCATATGTGTGCCACATATCTGTCAAGTACATGTCCATCTCTTCTGTGTGTCAAACCATGTCTGTCCCCCATATGTGCCAAGTACATGTCCATTACACCTGTACGTCAAGCCATATCTGTCCCACGAATGTGCCAACTATATATCCATTACACCTGTGTGTCAAACCATGTGTGTCCCACAAATGTGCCAAGTACATGTCCAACTCTCTTGTGTGTCAAACCATGTCCATCCAACATATGTGCCAAATACATGTCCATCACAACTATACGTGAAACCATATGTGCTGTATGACAAACCATGTCTATTCGAGAAATGTGGCAAGTACATGTCATTTAAACCTGTGTATCAAACCATTTCTTTCCCACATATGTGCCAAATATACGTACATCCTACCTTTATGTTAAACAGTGTCTGTGCCTCATAGGTGCCAAGTACATGTCCATCCCACCTGTGTGTCAAACCAAGTCCGTCCCACATATGCACCAAGTACATGTCCATTCCACCTGTGTGTCAAACTATGTCTGTCCCACATATGTGCCCAGTACATGTCAATCTCTCCTGTGTGTCAAACCATGTTTGTCCCACATATGTCCATTTCACTTGTGTACCAAGCCATGTTTGTACCACATATGCGCCAAGTACATTTCCATTCTACATCTGTGTCAAACCATGTGTGTCCCACATATGTGCCAAGTACATGTCCATCTCTCCTGTGTGTCAAACCATGTCTGTCCCACATATGTGTCAAGTACATATCCATTTCACATGTGTGCTAAAGCATGTCTGTCCCACATATGTGCCAAGTACATGTCCATTCCACCCGTGAGTCAAACCGTGCTTGTCCTGCATATCTGCCGAGTATGAGACTATCCTCGGCTGTGTGTCAAACCATATCTGTTCCACACATAGGCCAAACCCATTTTCCAACCACCTGTTTGTCGAATCATGCCTGTCGCTCATCTGTGTTAAGCACCTATCCATCCAAACTGTGTGTCAAACCATGTCTGTCTCATACATGTGCCAAGTACATGTCCATTTCATCTGTGTGTCAAATTATGTTTGCCCCACATATGCGCCAGGTACATGTCCCTTTTACCTGTGTGTCAAACAATGTCTGTCTCACATATATGCCAAGTACATGTCCATTTCACCTGTGTGTCAAATTATGTTTATCCCACATATGCGCCAAGTATATGTCTTTTTCACCTGTTTGTCAAGTACTTGTCCATTTCACTTGTGTGTCAAACCATGTCTGTCGCTCATATGTGCCCAATACATGTCCATCCTACCGATGTTCAAACCGTGACTTTTTCCACATATGTAACAAGTATATGCCAAGTACATGTCAATCCAATCTGAGTGTCAAACAATGTTTGTTCAACATATGTTCCAAGTACATGTCCATTCCCTCTCTATGCCAAATCATGTCTGTCCTACATATCTGCCTAGTATGAGTGCATCCTTCCGTTTTTGTCAAACCATGTCTGCTCGATATATACGCTAAGCCCATTTTGACACCACCTGTGTGTCAAAACCATATCTGTCCCACATATGTGTTAAGTACATGCTCATCCCTCCTGTGTGTCAAACCATGTCTGTCCCACGTGTGTAACAAGTACATAATCATCCTAGGTGTATGTCAAACTCTGTGTGTATCATATATCTATTAAGAATATGAACATCTCTCCTGTGTGTCAAACTGTGCCTCTCCCACGTATGTAACAACTACAAGTCCATTTCACCTGAGTGTCAAATTATAACTGCCCCACGTATGTTCAAAGTACAAGCTCATTTCTCCTGTGTGTCAAACCATGTCTGTCGCACGTCTGTGTCAAGTACATGTCCTTCGCTCATGTGTGCCAAACCATGTCTGTCCCACGTATGTACCAAGTACATTTCCATATCCCACCTTGATGTCAAACCATATCTGTCCCACATATACGCCAAGAACATGTCACTTCCAACTGTCTTCCAAGCCGTGTCTGTCCACCAAATGTGCCAAATACATGTCCATCCTATCTGTATGTCAAACAATGTATGTCCTACATATTTCCACAAGTCTATTCCACCTGTATGTAAAACCATACATAATTCCATCCTACATGTTTGTTAAAGCATGTCTATATAACATGTGTGCCAAGTGCATGTCCATCCCATATGTACACACCATGTCTGTCTCACACATCTGCCAAGTACATGTCCATTCCACCCGTGTGCCAAACCATGTCTGTCACACATATGTACCAAATACATGTCCATCCCACCTGTGTGTCAAACCATGTCTACCACACATGTGCCCCAAGAGCATGTACATACCCCGGTTGGATGTCAAACCATATCTGTCCACAGATATGCGCCTAGAACATGTCTATTCCAGCTGTGTGTCAAATAGTGTCTGTCTTACATGTGTGCCAGGTACATGTCCATCCCACCCGTGTGTCATATCATGGCTGTCCAATACTTGTGCCAAGCACATGTCCATTCTGCCTGTGTTAAACCTTGTCTTTCCCATATATATGCAAATTGCATATCCATCCTACCTCTGTGTTAAACCATTTCTATTCAACATATCTGTCAAGTGCATGTCCATTACATCTGAGTGTCAAACCATGTCTGTCTGATATTTATGCCAAGTACATGTCCATCCCACCTGTATAACTGTACGTATTCTTACTATTCTCCTTTATTTCAGTACACTCGAACATGGTATCAGTGGATGTATGACATTGGAGTCTACAAATAGTGTCGTATGGGAATGTTGTGTACAGGCCTTTATCTAAGGATTTAGGTCCCGACCTCCAAACTTTTTTCCACGACCATCAGGAAAAGAACTGTGTTACAGGCGTTGTCTGTTGTCTACAGTTTTGTCATCCAAGAAAGTTCCTCGGCGCCAGCGATAATTCGTCGAAAACAACAGTTCTATTTCTACCAAAACTCATATCATGTACTGTAGCATTTCACAGATACTTTGCCGATACTCTGTGATGTTCTCCATGAAATACGTACGAAATACGTACGAGATACGCGCCTATTAAGTTCACGAAAACCTCAACAGTGCTATAAACGAGGCTTTAAAGCTCCCGTATAAAGGAACAGGGTATTCGATAGTGGCAAAGCAAGTGGCCTTTATATAGCGAGACGTTATGTTTAGGTCGACTCGACACATGAGCATGAGTTACAGAAAACGCTTTGTTCGATAAAATACATTTACAAGCTCTGTTGAAAAAAACTGATGTCAAAGATGGTTGATCATGCAAGAGTGCGACTTTCAAACAAATTCAATGGTAAAGGGATTATATGTACGCCTGAATTCTGCTTCGTGACTTGTGTGACAATGAGAGCAACCACACGTTTTGTCAAAATATGTCATCTATATCTCTTAAAGGTGGGTTACAACATGCGTTGGACGCCGGTAACTGTACACATAAGCGTGTGCTGCAAGCCCTGTTGAAGGGAACATATCATGGATTGTAGATCATGTATGAGTGCGACTGTGGCACTAAACAAACACCCATGTGATCTTTTAGCGAGAATATTGTCAAGATATCTGGAGAATACACTCTGGGCTACTAAAGTGTTTGTCACCTTGAAAAAACAGACATAAGTTTTGCCCTGTCTTTGCAAATAACATTTGTGGCGATTGTTGTACGTGTACGTGGATTGACTGGATAATTGGAAGACAGGTCTCGAGAACGCTAGACTCGGGTTCAACCCCCAGCCATGCACATTCATTAAGATCAGAAATGTCGGTAGATTGCAGTTTCTATCCCTATATAGGCTTCTTGACTTGGTATAGGTCATGCATTGGTCAGTCCAAGGTCTGGATTACCGGTCAAATAACATGGTGACCAAGTCTGTTACCTTGAACTGTTACATAAAATGTATCGGGACGTAAATTGCATCCAACATATTACCCGAGTATTTGTTTGGTTAAAACATCATACATTTTCATGTACGACACACCCAAAAAACTCAAAACTATTTTCCTAGAAAGCCGGTCTCCATACCAATGCGTGTAATGCCACCCAGAAAGAACAGTTACAGTATAGTGACATCAGTCCGACCAATACTTTAGCTTTACTCCCTCATTCTGAACAGCTCAGACGGCTAAGAGCCAGCTTACTGCTGCCCGGCTCTTCACCAGTGAAGCCGCGTGGTCGAATCCAGCTCTCATCGGTTCAGCAGCGGCATTATGTTTGGCAGTTTGTCGTCTGTCTTGGTTTGGCGTTCGCTTTTGTCAGGCAATGTAGTTTCCTCCACCCAAGATCCTCATCATCACCATTAAAATGAGAAATTCTTGAGCAGGGCGTTTAACATCATTCAAATAAATAAATTAATCATTCTGAGGCAAAGTAATGAAGTACTGAAAAGTTTAACTCGGTAAAGTCGTTTTCGTATTGGAGATAGAGGTTTGTAGATTAAGACAACTCCACCATTTCTTCTTCAGTGTATTTACTATCTGGGACTGGCACATTTCGACTGTGCTGTCCTCCGCTCCGTTGAGTAATACGAAAAATGATTACAGTATATGCTCATGAGTAATCTTGTCTTCATACATACTTGTTGTTCGTGAGCAAAAAAGGCAAAGGTCACCGGCGTATCGTGTCGGTCATCAGACGAACTTCATCAGCCGCCATATTGAATAACCGTGACTCTGTTCCTGGAACTGCCTACTGTTCCTAAACTAAAAGTATTTTCTTTTTTCTCTGTGGCTGTTATTAATGTACATCTGTTCTCCCTGTCCATAACCATTTTAACTGTGTAAATCTCCTTGGCTTAATGCCTCACGTTCTAGGAGTGTATCTTTTTCTAAACGATGCCGAGTGCGGTGGACTCGATTGGAAAATGACAGGTAGGGAAGTTCGGCTGCTTTCAATGTGTGAGTTAAATTGTGGTTAATGCTGATGTCATGGTGTTCATTATTCAAGATTAACTCGGCGATATAAGGCTAGAATGAAATCAGGATTAAAGGAAACTTGTATTATATCAAACAGTTTTGACAATGTTGAGAACAGCCCTTTGGAAAACAAAATCGTGACCCGGTTCAGTTAATGGAAGAGTATACAGATATTTGTAAAAGTTCAGCGAGGAACTGTGCTGTAGATCTGAGACCTTGTCATTACTGTGTACTGGACAATAAACGGACTGAAGAGAAATATATACCATCCACTTATCAACAGCACAAAGCACCAGAAATCATGACAAACGGCAAGACCGTTACACAGTCGTATAACCCAAGATATAAAAGGCAAGTATATGCCTCTAAATGTTTTATGTGGGATACTATTGGTTACATGGACAGGATAGGACAGGCAAATATATGTCAGTAATAATCCTAACGCCAGTATGGGGATTATTTACATTATTGACATTATATATTTGCATATCCTATCACTGAGTAACCATGTAACGAATTTATCCTGCAAAGACTCATCAGTTCACTGCAGAAGATCGATACATAGGTGAATCACTTTAGCTATATGGTTAATATTGGAATCCAACAAAGGGAGAAAGTCTACTCAACTGACACATCTGACTTCGTCTGGAGGATTCGATAATTTATCTGTACCGCACGTGAGCTCTGTAGGCGTCTCAAATGTATCATTGGTATGTACTTCCTGAACATACGGGCAATATATCAGGTAAAATCCATTACTAAAGGCAGGAATAATCACAAAAGACATGATTAAATTACCATATGTGCCTGGACTTGAAAATTAGAGGTACACGGAAGTCTTATTAGGAAGGTATAAGAAAATTGAATGAAAAGAAGCTTTTTTAAATTATACATGGACGTTCAGCCCACATTTAATAAGAGGATGCATTATTCCGTCAAGGTTTCGGGCAAGTTTATTTCTTTATGCGGACAATGTACTATATTAAGTTCTTCTCAAGACATTTTCAATGACAAAGAGTAACTGTGCTCATTAATAAAAACATATTAAAACACTAACAACACCTTCAAAGGGAGATAGAGATTAGCGGCATCCTTTTTTTCCTCTTGTTTTTTCATTGGGACATAAATGGGAACTGTGGGCACTTCTTTGTGTACCATTAGAGTACCTCTATATTACGTAATAGCCATGTATAAGATATCACAACCAACCACCTTGGTGGTGTCCAACGGCAGCCGCCAATTTGCGCTGGTAAACCATTCATAGCCAGTCATTTATGTAATATATCGCCAGAGACCCTCCCCCCCCCCCCCCCCACTTCCCGCCCATATCCTAGTAAATCGCTTATGTTCCTCTTTTAGACAGCCAAAATATTCTCACTCATGATTGGGGTGAAGAGAATCCCCTCAGGCTATATTATGGTAACCAGGCTATGTCTTCATTTTGGACAGCCAAACAGTACCCACTTATGGCTGGGGGAAAGAGATTCCTCCCAAGCCATATCCTGGTAACTCGGCTATGTCCACTTTTTGCAGAGCCAAAAAATACCCACCAATAACTGGGGTAAAGGGGTTTCTCCCAGGCGATATCTTGGTAACTCGGCTATGTCCACCTTTCGGACAGCCAAAAAGTACTCTGGGTAAAGAGGTTCTTTCCAGGCCATATCTTGGTAACTCGGCTATGTCCTCCTTTGGGACAGTCCAAAATTACCCACTTTTGACTGGGGTGAAGAAGTTTTCCCAAACCATATCCTGGTAACTTCGCTGAGTCCCCGATTAGGGAGAGGAAAGAAATATCTACTTATGACTGGGGTAAAGAGACTCACCCCAGGTCATATCCTGTTAACTCGGATATGTCCACCTTTTCGACAGCCAAAAAATACCCCCTTATGAATGGGTAAAGAGATTCATCTTAGACCATTTCCTGGCAGCCCGGCTACGTCCTGGGGCTAACTGGGGTAAAGAGATTCCTCCCAGGCTATATCTTGGTACTCGGTTATGTCCACCGTTTGAACAGCCAAAAAACACTCTGGATACATAGGTTCTTCCCAGGCCATATCCTGGAAACTCGGCTATATCTATCTTTGGGACAGCCAGAAAATATTCACTTATACCTGGGGTGAAGAGGTTTCTCCTAGGCCATATCTTGGCCAGTCTGCTATGTCCACCTTTGGGACAGCCAAAAAATATTCACTTATGACTGGATTAAAAGACTGATCTCAAACCATATCTTGGTAACTCTTGTATATCCACCTTTAGGACAGTGAAAAAATACCCACTTACGACTGGGGTGAAGAGGTTCTCCCAAACCATATTTTGGTAACTTCGCTGTGTCCCCCCTATGGGAGAGGAAAGAAATATCTACATATGACTGGGGTAAAGAGACTCACCCCAGGTCATATCCTGTTAACTCGGCTATGTCCACCTTTTGGACAGCCAAAAAGTACTCTGGGTAAAGAGGTTCTTCCCAGGCCATATCCTGGTAACTCGGCTATGTCCACCGTTTGAACAGCCAAAAAATGCTCTGGGTAAAGAGATTCTTGCCAGGCCATATCCTGGAAACTCGGCTATATCCATCTTTGGGAAAGCCAAAAAATAGTCACTTATAGCTGGGGTGAAGAGGTTTCTCCTAAGCCATATCTTGGTCAGTCGGCTATGTCCACCTTTGGAACAGCCAAAAAATATTCACTTATGACTGGATTAAAAACTGATCTCAAACCATATCTTGATAACTCTTGTATGTCCACCTTTAGGACAGCCAAAAAATACCAACTTATAACAGAGGTAAAGAGATTCCTCCTAGGCCAAACATATAAGTCAAAAAACATGCCTACTGTCCGCTGCAAGTGCACAACTCTATCCCACCCCACCATGATCCTCAAATAAACACTCTTGAAAAGGTATTAAAGATTTCGCACATTCTGGAAATTTAAATTGAGGTTATCATTACTTATATATCATGTTCCGCCTGACCAGAATAAGCAGGGGATTGTGGGAGCTATGAACTCACGTGTTATGGTTTATCCCCCACCCCACTACCCCTCCGCCCCATGTCACATTCGTTACTATACAAATGTTAGGGTATATAGAAGAAAGAATCAGGCAGCTTGACGATAAACATTTTACTATAAACGAATAACTGAATAAAGAATAACGCAATTTTGGCGGAAATTGGTCGCCATTCCCACACAACCCGGATTACATATGGATACAGAGAGGCTCTTTGCTATATCTTGCTCCCGGATGACATGTCAAGTGACTCAACCAGTTCGAGACAATGTTACACATGGATGACAGGTATGACAATCACGCATTCCTTCAATAAGGGAAAAAACCCATCATATATCTACCGCTGTGTGGAGAGATACCGCAGACTTAACATCTCGTCTCCGACTGATCTCGTTTCTGTTGTGTTCTTCTGTGAACTGGTCTTAAAAGTCAATAGCCAGTCTAATATTGGGACGAGCCTGGAGTTTAGAGGGTATATGCAAAGAGCGCTCACAAACTACTCCAGTGACAGGCCCTAACAACGATTACAATAAGGTTAATAAAGTTTGCAATGTGTAAATATGCAGCAGGAACCCAATGGCGAGCTTAGTGCACAACACACTTCTCAGTAATAGCTAAACCTACTTATATGGGACATCGATCATTATACTATCTGTAGGTCGCCATGACACTGTTAATGCGATTGCCTTGAGCCATATGTACCTGTGTAACACTTGTGTAATGAGCTCCACACTGTATACTTCACTTTACAGTGTTTTACCCCCATAATAATAATCAACCATGAACCCAGTCTCTGGATTTGTTGTGTTTTTCGATGTTTTAGAAAGCAATGGGTGCAATGTAACTTTAACACTGGTTGTTCTGTAGGCACATAGCGATATTATATTTGTCAGTAAGTTTTATTCTTACCAAGTTGTTCAAAAGGAGTTAACCACGGCTGCATAAACTGCTGCAACGCCAAAGTATTCCACCACGAAAGACAAAAAAAAACAGAAACATATCAACAGCGTATATAAAGTGGTTCATGAAGGTGCCTGCAATATTACAGCCGACATTAGCACTTGTTAGCTGAGTGTCTACCTGATGAGGGTACTGCAACGAAACGTTGAGTTCATATCGGAACTCGGTGTTTTATTTGAAAACCACCTAATTTTAATATTCAAAACATAAACAAGACATAATTTAAACATTCTTTGAGTTGATGCTCTTGTTATTTGCTATGTATACATGTCTATGAATGCAGATTGCAAAACCACTGCTAACACCAATGGCTGCTGTCTATCCGATGCTTCCGAAGATATACGAAAGAAGTATGTTACAAATCTTTTGTTTACCGTAAAAAAAGGGAATAAAAAAATTCATGCTGGTGACCATCAAGTGGTAAGTTAACTGACTGGTGTCAAGAAAACCCTGTTGCAATAATAACAAATCAGTTTAATTTCACGTAAAACTTTCATTCTGAAATTCTCTTGAAGCCATAGCACGCTGTAAAAGGTAACTAATTAGTATTACTAATTGCTAATATACAGTGACACCGAACTTTGTCCCTCTTCGCATTTCGGGCTTGTCGATTACATCAACTGCATAGACTTACAGCCCCCAAAACACTTCGTTCAGAAAACTTATGATTAATCGGTGTTACTGAGCACTGAAGGTGCAGAGGGAGCGGTACCACGTGATCTGTGATGTCGCTATAAGGTGGCAGTCTACACGGCTGCTATCCGCTACCACAACAGAGCCATAAAGCAATTGAAATTATAAGAAGCCTAATATCAGAGTATTTAGGAGCGAACATTTAAATAATAAAGCAGACTTGAAAATCCAGGGAGGCGATAGGTTACTTCTAGAAAGTAACCTCCCGAGCCTTCTATAATACCTTGTGACTCGGGGTGCCTGGATCCAGTTTGTGTGTGGCTCGTCTCTTGTCGCGTTCAATCAGGTATCACAGGTGTATCCAGGCCCTACTGAAGAAAACTTTGGGTGAATTGCTATAAGGTAAACAGTTTGTATTGATTGAATAGTAGATTAGTGCTTCTTATATACAGTATAAATTGTAGGAAAATGTCTTCGCCATAGAAGGTGTCTGGGTGAAGCTAGTTTACTGGTATAAGAAGGATGGTGTAACTGCAGTTGTGAACTTAAGGGCGGGTCTTAAATTATTCTACAAAGTAGAAAAGTTTTTAAAGAAAAACAACGAAATCAAGAGTACAATGTAAGAGGGCACTTAGTGGATTATAGTTCGTCAGGTGTCGCTTTTTTAATGAAAATGAGTGCATCTAAATGAGAAGGTCTTTAACCATTTTTACAAACATCTTCTAACTTCCTAAAAAGCGTTTTGGTGAGAGATTTCTTTTCGACGTTCAATGCTTCCAAATTGTAGACTATGCTTTTGTTTTCGTTGCACATTTATTACATGTGCACATATTATGCAGTATGCAAACAGGTAAAACATGTCATATAAAACATGTTGTATAATGATTTGCTATTGTTTACTTGTCTACACATTCAAGTGTGAGATCACTCTAAAAAATTTGGCGTAAAGCGACGAAAATCTAAATTCTTTCATTCTCACATTTTTTGTAGTGAAGGCCTCAAGTTTTGGCTTACGAGGTGATGCGAGTTGCGGAAAATCTGTAATCTATAAAATTATACTGTATATTTTTCAGGACAGGAAACTGTACTCATACACAATGGGATGCCTGAAGGAACGACTGTTGATCTTGGCCATCTGTCTGTCTGTCAGTCTGTCTGTAGTAACAGGTAAGACAACTTTGTTTTCACAGTGAGCACAGTGTCTGGAAAACCATACGGTATTACAAGAGGAGGGTGTCATTCCATTTTTAGTTTATGTGTACCTTGTACACTTTCCAATCCAAACAAGACAAAGACTATGGTCATTTTAGATGAAGTTTTCTAAATCAATCTTAAACTGTAGTCTGTATTTGTATTCCTGAAATGAACCACAGTCAGGTGATAACTCCATTACAGTACGAAGCGCGCACATTTAAATATTTTCTGTTATATAAAGTTTTCAACTGGCATTTTAATATGAAAACAGTTAATCTGCAGTATATTTAAAATTTTATAATATATTTATTAATTTATGGTGCGGTATTCCGCTAAAAGTGCCAGTGCCAAAAACAAGAATCGCCCTGTTACTTATAAATCGGGTATATATGTACTCCTGTTCCATTAATTTGATAATTTGTATTACATAGACATATTCCACACACAAATAAAAACGTTGTGATTTTTGTTGAGGGTGATTATATTTATTTGTTACTGCTAATTAGTGAACAAAATACACTAAAGTATTACTCATAATGCCAGGAAAACACAACAAGTGTGTATATGTCCTTTGTTTTTTTATAATCAAGGATATTTAGACAATAAATGCTTAACATATTCGCTTTTTTTTTAGTTTTAAAAAAGAAGAAAACATGAAAATGATGCCAAAATCAGATAATAGAGCGTCAAAACTTATTGTCTTTAATATCTTTTTTGGATTTGTTTTTTTAAGAAGAAAGGTTATTTGAAAATATTTTTGTACGGTGGGTATTTGGGACCAACTTTTGGTATTTATCCTTGTTGTATAATAATGTTCTAAATAAGGATGTGATGCTTCTCTAATAAAATTATTTGAATGTAAATTTGTTGTTTATATAGACACATGCATTTAACCTAAATTAACCTAATATTTATGAATTTATTAAAAGTATAAATATGATCCAAATTGAAGCTAAATAAATTTGTTAGCTGAAAAGAACCAATTCAAGTGCAAAAATATTGATTAAACCTGTGTTACATCCTCATTTATGACATTATTAACCACAGGCTATAAATACCAAAAGGTGGTCCCAAATACCCACCATACAAAAATTATTTTCAAGTGCCTTTTTCTCCTTAATAAAAAATCGGAAAAAATATTGAAGGCCACATTTAGGAATATCTTCGCACTCTTTCATCTGAAGTTTATGTCATTTTATGATTTCTCCACCTTAAAGGCAATGATATGTTAACATTTTCATGTGTTGGCATTTACAAGAACATACTGTGCATAATGTGTAGCAGTTAAGTATCACTTATGTGGAAAAACATCTTAGTTTGCTCACAATTTGTAAGCAGTTATGTATATCCGCGAGCGAGTAATTGTTTTCCAAAAGGACAGAATATTGTGACGAGCTGACGGATAGAATCGCATTATATAATGCCGTTGTCCGGTCAAGGATGTCTTGTTACTCTAATGACCTACACTGGGTCGGGTCACCAATAAGACCTTGAAAGAGGAAGTTGTAACTTCCTTTCTTGACGTTCAGCATGAAGGGGATATTGCAACCACTGGTTGATCCGTATCAATATAATGGTTCGGGCAGGGCGGCTTATTTGCCTTCGGTAAGTCGTCTCAGTGAAGCAGCACTAGAAAAAAGAGCGGTGGAAATCCTTCCTGCAACAATGAGGCACATTGCATGCACTCTAAGGATTCCTTCGTCGTCATATGACTGAAAAATTGTTAAGTACGACGTTAAACCCAATCACTCACTCTCATCGCCCACATGTACTAGGCATATACACAGAAATAAATCAGTGTGTTAATTTTAACAAAAAGTATGTTGACTTAGTGATGATCAATTGTATTCTATTATAAAATAATACCGTGTCATATTCAACATAATAAAGTGTTAGTCTAATGTATGTTTTGTGTTGAATTTGAAAGGGTATCACTATCGGAGAGTAAAGATGAGAAACAACTGGCTTGTTTATTTCTAAGATCAGCGAAAGACCTTGGACAAACCAAGAAACACGAATAAGTTCAGTACATATATGGTTGAGACGGGTAATCCTGACTGATATAAAATGCCAAATATGAGAAAAAAATTCAGGAACAGTTCATTCATTGTGCAACGTGACAGAGAGTTTGTTAATCAGTTTTGTAAAATTCAGAAATATATCAAAACAGCCATACGGAATTAAATCAAATGCATATCGCACGCACCTGTACTACATAATAAGTAGTTAAATCAAATAATAGTCAATAAGACCAAGACAACTGTGTACGTAAATAACCAATGAAATTTCTCCAAAAATATACCGCCATTATCCCGCAAATCTTGTGAAGGTATGTAAAATGAAGATCGTCCACTAAAACAACCATTTAAATTTTGTAGTATACAAATGAAAGTAACGGTCGCGCAAAAGTAAATAACTTATATAATTTAACAAAATACACAAATAACACAACTGAGAATAATATACAAAACAATACAAATATTACAAATATAATATATATATATATATATATATATATATATATATATATATATATATATATATATATATATTCCGGCTTCCAAAGGCGAGTCAGTCCACCTATATATAGAATCCACAGTTCTCAGTCTACGGATGATAGTCCGACAATTGGTTTATTCCCCAACTGCACAGGCTATAACTTACACATCTGATAGAACATATGTGTCATATTTAACAGAATAATCTGTTGCAATAGCAGATTATTTTTTAGTGTATAGATTGTACCTGTTAAACCAGTTCTGACATCACTGGTAGTAAAAGTAAAAGTAGATAGTTGTTACTTTAGACTCCAAATTAAAGTCTTTAAATGCTGGGCGAGTGTATTACAAAGATTCTCACTCTGTTTTCGTCGCTAATGGTTTTATTTACTCTGTATTGTAGTTAATATACAACAGATATATCAGATAAACCTACATTCTGTATATGGGATTTCACCAGTTCTGACCTATTATATGTAAGCCAGACACATATAGTTGATAAATATTTCATCCATTTATTGTCAGGGGAATTAAGCCTGCCTGTTTTCGTGTAATTCATAACTAGACGTGACATGAATTGGCAAAAGTCCGGTATTGAACTTTAAAGGTTTCATTTTTAATTTAAACAAGCAACAATTCTTTAGAGTAGACATATATAGTGATAACCTGCATTTTTACTTGAGTGCGTGTATTTGTATGATGGAGGACGCCACAAAAACCTATACATTTTACTGGTCATTATTGGGCTGTGTGGCTGTTTCCACAGTGGCTGATTCCACAAAACCAGTTTTGACTTGTGTCAAAAATTTGGAATATGATTTTATGGCTTACTTTTGAGCCGTGTAAATTAATATTTTGATAAATAACATCAATGTTATCTTAACATAAATATGTCAAAATTTCAACTCTCAAAATCGAAAACTAAACAGGGAGACTAAGTTTGAAATTGTCTTTGTGTCTTTGTTATATTCCCATTTCACCCATGAATTTATTGAACTGGTGGAATAACAGCGCCCCGTGATTTTCATTTCAAGGGGAGAAACAAGTGTATAAATCTAACTGCTTATGACTTCCCCGATTACGGAAACATACAGATAGATTTGGTTTTTAACCCGTGATATCCAGATTGCATGCTTTCACTAGCTCAATCAATCTATTAATTCTAGTTGTAACAGTGCATTACTGTAACTACAAAACCAGAGATTTTGACCCGAGTGAACATTCACAACTTATAATGGTTAAACGGATTAAGAATCGACGCTGATTGGCTTACAGTGGAGATAGGATTTCCTGGGTTAAATCGTGCAGCTTTGATTACGCCTGATTGAACGTACCATACCATTTTCCACGCAGGCAGATTGTTTTCATGGGAACTCATGATGACACGTGCCTTACCAATGTAGGCCCTGGTAATCTAACAAAAACAATCATTGTATTGAAATTTGTGTGTGTTGAGGGTGTGGGTGGGTGTGTGTGGGGGGAGCGGTGGTGGAGGGGGGGATGGGGGGGGGGAGAGGTCAAACAATAACAGTCTAGTACAAAAACTTGATTTAATCCTTCTTTTGCAAACGGATTACGTGTGTTGTGAAAAGCACTGAAATGCATGACTTATGACTGTCATTGTTTCCTGAAATGGTTTAGTAGCAAAGATAAAAACAGTCGTAAGAAAACTCATTTAAAAAAACACTGAACAGGTGGCTGTTGGTAAATTTATGGGCCTCCGTCTGCTAGTCTAGATTTGGCCGGAGATCTCACAATCGTGACGACCATTCCAAGGTGCGGGTCAATGGAAATACATTTATCTAATTGACCAGTGTTAATATCGGTTAGCTGTCAGTTACCTGTAGACATTTATGCGCAAGAGACAGTGGGTTCTCAGTCCAGTGCATGGTAATCGCCTGTCACTGCAATGCAAGAGCTAGGTTTGAACACATGGTACATTTAGTTTCAGAAACTTTTTCACAGCGTGATTTCTGTGTCTATCTGAAGCTACCCGATTTATTAAGTCGCGGAAATAGAACTCTTCTAAAATGAAAGTGGAGTTTGTATTG
Source organism: Liolophura sinensis (assembly GCF_032854445.1). Lineage (NCBI taxonomy): Eukaryota > Metazoa > Mollusca > Polyplacophora > Chitonida > Chitonidae > Liolophura > Liolophura sinensis. Next base: position 15,317,411 of record NC_088299.1, on the reverse strand, counting down.
TAACGAAATCACACGTGAGTAAGGCGTGGAAAACAATGGCTATATTCTGAACTATATACTGATCATATGCCATGATTTATTCTCTCCAGGAACGTACAAACTGGTCCTTGAATATAGACAGAATACACCAAAATTCTCTCCAGGAACTTACAAGCTGGGGACTAACTATATACTGAACTCACCACAATTTAATCTCTCCGGGAACGTACAAGCTGGTGCTTAATTAGACAATAAATACACCAAAATTTGATCTCTCCAGGGACATGAAAGCTGGTGCTTAACTATAGACTGAAGGTTAATATCTCCATAAGGATCTATAGGTTCTATGAACGTACAAGCTGACGCTGAGCTATATACCGAACTTATAATCTCTCCATAAGGATATATAGACCACGTCACAGGAACGTACACGTTGACACTGAGCTATATACCGACTTTACACCAAGGTTAATATCTCCATAAGGATGTATAGGCCAGCTCACAAGAACGTACAAGTTGACACTGAGCTATATACCCATCTAACACCAAGGTTAAATATCTCCATCAGGACGTACTGACCACGTCACAGGAACGTACAAGTTGACACTGAGCTATATATTGATCTAACACCAAGGTTAAATATCTCCATCAGGACGTACTGACCACGTCACAGAAACGTACATGTTGACACTGAGCTATATACCGATGTAACACCAAGCTTAACATCCCCATAAGTATCTATAGACCACGTCACAGGAACGTACAAGCGTACACTTAGCTATATACCGACTTTATACCAAAGTTTAATCTCTCCACAAGGATATATAGACCACGTCACATTAACGTGCAAGGTGACGATGAGTTATATACCGACCTTACACCAAGGTTAATATCTCCATAAGGATGTATAGGCCACATCACAAGAACGTACAAGTTGACACTGAGCTATATACCGAGGTTACACCAAGGTTAAATATCTCCATCAGGACGTACTGACCACGTCACAGGAACGTACACGTTGACACTGAGCTATATACCGAGGTTACACCAAGATTAATATCTCCATAAGGACGTACTGACCACGTCACAGGAAGGTACAAACTGAAGCTGAGCTATATGCCGACCTTACACTGAAGGTTAACCTCTCCATAAGGATATATAGACCACGTCACAGGAAGGTACAAACTGAAGCTGAGCTATACCGACCTTACACTGAAGTTTAATCCCTCCATAGAGATATCTAGACTACATCACAGAAATGTACAGACTGTGTGAGTTAAGGCAGAGTATGGAGATAACCAACACTCAAGTTAATAAATACAGGAAGAGAAAAGCTGTCAGAGAATTAGATGTATGTACTGAGTAACTCTGCACGTTTCTTTCTTTAGGTCTGCGGTGCTATGTCTGTGACTATTACCATCTAGAATCATCCAGTGCAATTGTGAACCAAGCCTTGTCTGCAGTCACATCCCTTTCTGACGAGAACTGCAAAGACAGTGGTAACAAGCCACAAACATGTCCCTCCGATAGTGGGTACAAGTGTGGCAAATTTCAATCCACAGTGGAAGGTTCGGTTTTTGGAGGTAACTTTCGCCATGTTTCCCATGTCAACTGCGTAACCAGGGAACTAATTTGCATATTGTTTACAAATATACATGTATACCCTTTACAAAATTCTTTGGAACATTTGTGAATTTTTAAGCCACATCATGGCATGACGATACCGTAATACTCTTCCTTTGTGAATCACCCTGTCCTACTTCCCGAGTTTGGCATGACGATACCGTAATACTCTTTCTTTGAGAATCGCCCTGTCCTACTTCCCGAGTATGACATGACGATACCGTAATACTCTTTCTTTGAGAATCGCCCTGTCCTACATCCCGAGTATGGCATGACGATACTGTAATACTCTTTCTTTGTGAATCGCCCTGTCCTACATCCCGAGTATGACATGATACCGTAATACTCTTCCTTTGTGAATCGCCCTGTCCTACATCCTGAGTATGACATGACGATACCGTAATACTCTTTCTTTGAGAATCGTCCTGTCCTACATCCTGAGTGTACCTTGACGATACCGTAATACTCTTTCTTTGTGAATCGCCTGTCCTACATCCCGAGTATGACATGATACCGTAATACTCTTCCTTTGTGAATCGCCCTGTCCTACTGCCCGAGTAACTTATAATTCATGTGGAAAGGTTACCTTTGTAACAGTCTTTCTTCTTTGATAAACTCTATACCTGGCGCCTTTCTTCAAAAAATACCTATAGGCTATCAGCATGGATATATCACAAACCTGTCATCTAATTTTCTGCTTGGTAAAACATGATTGCAAATTCTGGAATCCTTGGTAGTTTATAAGCCTGTACTACTTCTTCTGTACATTGATTTCCGATACACCAATACAGTGACTGAAATATGAAACAAATCCTGACTTTTCAAATCATGTTATTCAAACGCTTACTGATGGCTTATTTTCTGATTATGACGGTTTGTGTTTGTTGTTTTTTAAATCAGTGGACGTAAAGATGGATATAGTGTCTCGTACCTGCTCCCCACAGGCTACTGCTTCCTCAGACAGGTGTGAGACAGCTACTGACAACGACAAATCCCTACTGCCAGTAGGCTTTTTTTCCATAGTGAAAGTCACCTCTGTTTATGGAACGGATTGCGTGTGCTCCACAGATGTATGTAACGGTCAGCTCAGCATTACCGCCGAGAAATTCTGTTGGCTGGCTGGGCTACTTCTGGCGCTGATGGCACGTCAGCTGTGAAAACGCTGTACTTTCGCTTTTCAGTTTCAAGAAACACAAAAATATATATAATCGAATGGCTAAATTCTACCGTTGTTATTGAGAATGGATACATGTTTGCTTACGTTTTTAATAATTCGGTGAAAATTTACATTTACTGTACGTGTGACTCTTGAATAGTTCCAGAAATGAAAAGAATCGGTCATAAACCATTAAATACAAAGCATGTAAGAGCCGTATCTACAAAACTAGGAAACATTAATTGAGATGATCGAGGAGACTCCAGTCAAATGATTTATGACATATCCACGTTGTCTTAAAATCTACAAGAATGATGTTCTATGTTCACTGGCCTGTAGAATTCTTGTTATAAGTGCAGTTGTTGTACAAATAAAGATTTTTTCAACAGCATGTGATTTGTATGTGTTTCTCTAATAGCTTTGCCATTGTAATGACAACTTTGCCTAATGTTGAATTTATTTATTAATTGATGTATCTGAGTGGTGTTTTACGCCGTACACGAGAATATTTCACTAACACCACGGCGGCCAGCAATATTTTGGGAGGAAACCGGGCAGATCCCGGGGGAAACCAATGACCAACCTCATGTTCAAAGTTGATCCAATTAATAAACTGTACCTTGGGCCAAATTAGTGAACTTGTCTTACTGCTTAACTATACTCACTTCTATGGAAAACTCTTTGAAAAGATATCTGGGAAGGGGCTCAAACTGGTATTTACACTGTATTGTACTATTATACATTACATGGATTTTGTGTCAATGTATTGTGATATCAGTACAGAATGGTATTACTCCCATGTTTCCAGTACCATCTTTAAACAAGACATAATCACATCGGGTTTTTATGACGTCTCTTCCGATTAGTTAAAATGGTCGTATTCATCGCGCGTATACAGTCAATAGGAAAAGACAAGATTGTAACACACAACAACAATTAATCCAAGAACAGTAAAGTTCCTCAATATTACTACTTATCTTCACACTTGACTCCTGCAAATTTAACCCTTTTATTACCGTGCATATTATTAAATAAACACTTAGATGATGTCGTCTGCTGGTGTGGTTGGCCAATATTTTCCAATCAATCTAAAACCCAATGTTGCTTATTATTTGAAAAATCTTATTCAAACGCTGTAAACTACGGCTCAGAAATAATAATGACTCATCCTCACTCATGAACATTTCTCTCCGTGTGTACCCACGTCATACCACCGTTAGACCAAAACCACAGATCACATTTTCATTACACTAAAACCTTACGTGATACTTCCATTACACCAAAACAATAGGTCGCAATTCCACTACAATAAAACCTTAGGTCATACTTCCATTACAAAAAAACCACAGGCCGCAATTCCATTACACTAAAACATTGAGTCATACTTCCTTTAGACCAAATCAACAGGTCGCAATTCCATTACAATAAAACCTTAGGTCATACTTCCATTAGACCAAAACCACATGTCACAATTCCATTTCATTAAATCCTTAGGTCATGCTTCCATTACACAAAAACAACGGGTCGCAGTCCCATTACACCTAAACTCTAGGTCATACTCCCATTACACCATAACAACAGGTCGCATTTCCATTACACTAAACCTCTAGGTCATACTTCTATTGGCCAAAACCACAGATCACAATTCTATTACACTAAAACCTTAAGTCATGCTTTCATTAGACCAAAACCACAGGTCACAATTCCACTACACTATAACCGTAGGTCATAGTTATATTACACCAAAATCACACATAACAATTCCATTACACTAAAACTTTAGGTCATACGTCCATTAGACCAAAACCAAAGATCACAATTCCATTACACTAAAACTTTAGGTCACACTTCCATTACATCCAAACCACAGGTCACAATTCTATTACACTAAAACCTTAAGTCATACTTTCATTAGACTAAAACCACAGTTAACAATTGTATTGTTCTAAAACTCTACGACAAAGTGGAGAAAAGTAGTAATCCTAACTGACCCTCCAGCGGCCACCTATCCTTCCCACATGCCTAATACCGGTGCCCGAGAGGGTTATCCAGGCCCTCTGCTATGCCCACATGCAGTCAGTACGAAAGCCCGCCATTCTATTACGCTTAAACCTTAGGTCACACTTCCATTACACTAAAACTACAATAAAATCTTCGGTCATACTTAGATTAACTCAAAACCATGTCTCAAAATTCCATTACACTAAAACCTTATGTCATACTTAAATTAGATCAAAACCAGTGAGCACTATTCCGTTATACTAAAACCTTAGGTCAAACTTCCATTACACCAAAACAACAGGCCACAATTCCATTACATTAAAACCTGAGGTCATACTTCCAAAAACCAGATAAAAACAGGTCACAATTCCATTACACTAAAACCTTAGGTCATACTTACATTAGACCAAAACAACAGGTCACAATTCCATTACACTAAAACCTTAGGTCATACTTTCATTAGACCAAAACAACAGGTCACAATTCCATTACAATAAAACCTTAGGTCATACTTTCATTAGACCAAAACAACAGGTGACAATTCCATTACACTAAAACCTTAGGTCATACTTTCATTAGACCAAAACAACAGGTCACAATTCCATTACACTAAAACCTTAGGTTGTACTTTCATTAGACCAAAACAACAGGTCACAATTCCATTACACTAAAACCTTAGGTCATACTTTCATTAGACCAAAAAAACAGGTCACAATTCCATTACACTAAAACCTTAGGTCATACTTTCATTAGACCAAAAAAACAGGTGACAATTCCATTACACTAAAACCTTAGGTCATACTTTCATTAGACCAAAAAAACAGGTGACAATTCTATTACACTAAAACCTTAGGTCATACTTTCATTAGACCAAAACCACAGTTAACAATTGTATTGTTCTAAAACTCTACGACATACTTCCATGAGGCCAAAACCACAGATCACGATTCCATTACACTAAAACGTGTAGGTCAGTCACCGAAACCAGACATATTTCCACCAGTCTAAAACCACATGCCGTACTTCTAATAAACTGAAACGTCAGGTTATAAACTCTGTCAAAAAAGAAACGCAAACCCCCGTATTTTAGAGATTTTAATATTTAGTTTTTCTTATTGAAGACAAAAGTCAGAAATTTGGCAGAATAATAATCAAGATGGTCATGTTTAAAACTGTCTTTTCAAAAGTCATCTCACAGACACCAGTTGCTCACCAGGGGGCGTCTTCCTCAGTATCTCGTATGACCACCACGAGCTGCAATCACTGCACGGCATCTCCTTGGACAAGAACGGATAAGACGCCGGATTCTCTCCTGGGGAATGGCCCTCCACTCCTCCTGTAACGCAACGGCGATCTGTTGAAGCGTCTGTGGCGGTGGCTGACGTTGACGCAAGTGTCGATCTAGAGTATCCCACAGGTGTTCGATAGTGTTGAGGTCTGGTGATTTAGAGGGTCACGGCAAGACATTGACGTTGGAATCCTGCAGAAAGTTCATTTTTGCACGTGCAGTAGAGGCCTGACGTTGTCCTGTTGAAAAAGCTGTGTCTGTCGGTCAATAATCGGGAGAAGATGAGGCTGTAACACGTGGTTGATGTAACGTTGGGCTGTCAGGTTCCCTGGAACAATCATCAAGCCTGATTTCTGGTTGTACGAGATGGCTCCCCAAACCATAACATTGCCTCCGCTAAATCTGTCCACCTGGCGGACGTAGATGGGCGCAAAGCGCTCATGACGTCTCCTATACACACGCTGTCTTCCGTCGTGACGTGTCAAAAGAAAACGGGATTCATCAGAAAACCAGATACGCCTCCAGTTTTGTAAAGTCCATATCCTTACGTTGTTGCACCACCTGAGTCGTAGGCGTCGATGTAAGGGGCGTAGTACAGGTCCAACAACTGGTCTACACGCACGTAAACCCGCTTCCTTCAGACGGTTCCTAATCGTTTGAGCCGACACTCTCCTCAAACCTGGTATTTGTGTGGCAGTCACGGTTGGTAGGGCATGCCGATTACGCAGGTGAAGGACCCGGATGTACCGATCTTGAAGTGGGGTCGTGATTCTTGGCCTTCCACTTCTCGGGCGATCGTTGGTTGAATTAAAGTTGTTGTAACGGCTCCAAAGTCGGGATATCGTTGTTTTGTGATCATTTCGGTGTCGTGCAATAGTACCAAAATTTTCTCCGGCTTGAAGACGACCAATGGCGCTATTTCGGTCGGCAGCACTCAGTCGCGGCATTTTACCGACTGCCTTTCGTCGACGAATGAATGAATAAAATACGAAAGCACATGGGCTTTTATACACCCCCACACTATAACTGCCACTGACATGATTTGCATGTGAATGGTTCTGTGTGCGACGTCAACAGGGTCAGTCTATGCGTTGTGACGTAATAAGCAATAAAATACACTTAGGAGAGAAAAGGCAGTTGTTTGGATGGTAATCTTCATTAAAAACGTGTATAATTTCATTACATTTGGCTAAAATTTAGTTTGGAAGCAATAACTTTATTCGAACGAATTTTTGATATCCGAGGACATGGGTTGCGTCTCTTTTTTGACAGAGTGTATTTCTATAAGTCTAGGGGTGAAGCCACAGATCATACACTTTATCAGTAGTGTCACCGTGCAGGAATGGGCGGTGCGCAAAGTCAGTCGCTCAAGAGGACTGTCTGTTGAAAGTCCAGATTTTACAAGTTCTGGATACCAGTGGTGAGTTAAAGCTAGTGACACTAACAGGTCCTTGTTACTCAGCTTACTGCACTGATTTTATTTACTCACGTGCTCAAGAATAACTTTGAGGGCCTGCTCGACAATTTAAGTTTTAAGTGCATCTTAATGGACCCAAATCTTTCATCGGTAGCTGTCGAGGACTGGTTGTTCGTAAACAAACACACTGTCACCTGGAAAATTCGGCCTGAAAGTTGAAAGTTTGGAGCCTTACTACACGATGAGGCATAGCTGAAAGCTGTAATTTTGCCCATAAGCTGTATTTAACGAACTCGATCATACTGTGGAGTTTCAATTTTTAAACAATTATCCGACTAACGTGCTTCGAATGTACTACCTCCATGTTATAGATTTTATTCAATCGACCGATAAGGCAGATCTCAGTGTGTTGAATAAGGTGGGAGATCATTTAGGTATTGTTAGGTTGCGTACGCGGTTACATATAACAACAAGGCCAAAAGTCCCACACAGCCGCCATCCTTTATTCCATGGCTCCAAAACCAAATATAAACAAGACTGTAGACAAGATATAAAAACCATACTTGGCCTACTTACATTTAAAATACAGCGTTTACATGTTGTAAACAAGTAGCTAAATTCCAGCCTATAAAAATGGAGAAATGACTAATAATTGAATTGAATTTTTGGGATGTTTTCTATATATACATGTAGTTGCTAGTAAGGCGGCTTATCAGGCTGTTTATCAGTAAATGTAGCTAGTCAGTTTACATAATCACGGTAATTTTTTCACACAAGGAATAACTTTTTACGAGAAAAATCATACTTACACAGAAAAACATTCTTAAAAGGAAAATGTTTTTCATGGCAAGAATATTTCCACTGCGATTGGAATATTTTCACGGCGACTTAAATATTTGCATAGTGGTGGAAATATTAATCCACCTACTGACCTGACTGAATTAAGATACCTTTTGAGAACGGTTAATTACCTTGGCTAAAATCTCCCAAATTTGTCCGATTTGCTTAAGCCCTGTTTAGCTGTCTACGATATGAAACTGACAACAATGGTTAGTACACATACATTTCTATGTGGACTTGGTCGTGTCTTATTGCAGTTTTAAGGATCGGGGTAGAAACCCATTGTGTACGCGCCAAAGACATTTCTAGACAGGGAAAAGGGTTACGCACCCAAATTGAAATAGAATGTCTGGCATCAGTAGGGCGTTGTGAGAAATTTTTACGATATCTTTATTTTGAGAGGATGAGAGAGAGAGACAGGAAAACAAAATCGTGCAGTGAGCGATACTTCAATTTTCAACATGGTGGCCAAAATCTTCTAGAACTTAAACCAGGACAAACAGTTTAGGCAAAATTAGACAACGATAGAGAGTGGACAACAACAGAAAGGATAGCTCCCAAGCCGTATAAAACAGAAAGCAGTCAAAGTCAATATCGTCCTAATAGGCGGCATGAGAAGCCAACATCGGGCATCACTCCAGACATGATCCAGCCGTTGCCAGGTTCTTTGTGGAAATTACTCCACAATGCTTTAATTGTCTTTTGGGCTTCAATTGTGCCGGCTGAGCCCAAACCGCATTCATCTTTCCAAATGGTATTTTTTGTCGCCTATTTTAGTGTTTCCTCAGCAGTTTCTAAACAACAAAGGTCAGAGTCAGTGCAATATTCATTTGGGATGCCGAAATTTTTATGGAAGTGAGAAGACGGCATCTCACCCGACAACGCTTAAAATTAATTAAATCTCGAGATACAATTTTTCTCTGAGTTTTTAACAATTTAAGAATTTATATTTTACGCCTTAGTAATTCTAGCATACAAAGAATGGTTATTTTCTGTTTTCTAAAATACAGTAAAATTACTCAAAAGCAGTGTTCAAGCGGAGGTGCTTTCTCTGGCGTCCGCGATAACTAAGTCAGCACTGCTTTCATCTTAGAAGCCACCGCTACAAAACTCAGGCATAAAATCCAGCGACAGTCGAATGGCAGGATTAGCCTAGTGGTGCTTGTTTTTATTTCCGTTTGTTTCAGAAATAAGCACGAATCTAGTTGTATAGCAATCCTATTGTAATTTTGTAAACGTTTTATAGGGGTCAAAATCACCAATACAACTCCTCCGGAGGCGACGACCCGACCCAGGAATACAGCGGCCGTATATGTGCACTTTGGCTATTTAAACAGTGGTACAATACAATATGGGTGCGGCGATCCAGCTAAAACTTGCAATGAAATTTCATTCAAAGATCATTAGCTGATTAGGGAAAAAAATGATTTAAGCATATGGATAAAATTCAGAATATCTGTTACATCACGTGACTGATCAAACAGCCCAAAAACTCCAGAAGCTGCTTTATATATTCGATGGGCCTCCGTGGCTCAGTTTTTTTAGCACGCTAGCACAGCGTAATGACCCAGGAATCTCTCACCAATGCGCTCTCTGTGAGTTCAAGTCCAGCTCATGCTGGCTTCCTCTTTGGTCGTAATTGGGAAGGTCTGGCCGCAACCTGCAGATGGTCGTGGGTTTCCCCTGGCTCTGCCCCGTTTCCTCCCACCATAATGCTGGCCGCCGTCGTAAAAGTGAAATATTCTTGAGTACGGCGTAAAACACCAATCAAAAAAAATAAATAAATAAATAAATTCATATATTCGCTATTAAAGATACCGAAAGTGTTTGTTGACAGATATGCAGAGTCTAAACAGGGCGTAATTCGCTCACAGCAGGCCAAGGAAACTGATAGCACAGACTGCTTACAACTCTGGATTTACGGGTGCAGTGTCACATAGTCCAAAATCTGTGGATTCTAGGAACAATGTATTTTATTGATTGTACTGGTTATCTGTTGCACAGAGAGCGATTCCGTTACGCCCGCGCTATAGGCGTATAAAATACGACTCCCACAAAATATAGATGTCGGTGTATTCACACGGTTATTTTTTTAATTGGATAGATTATACTTGGATGATGAAACAGATTTGTAACCACAATTTCAAATAACTGATAAAATTATTGAAAACAGATCTAAACAATATATACGGTGAAAGACGTCATTTTCTCCCCAAATAATATTGTTTTAGGTGATCCTTTTAACCAAATAAAGTTTCTTTCGTTTAACTGAGAACTATATGATTTATTATTCAATTTTAAAGAGTAAGCGTTATAAATATTTTAACCCTTTTTAGTTAAGAATATGTTCTGAAAATGTTCCAACATAAGTAATATATAAATCAGTACTGCAAGCCTGTGTTCCTATAGTCGGGATGTCGTGGTTTGTTAACAATAAATCACCGTAGGTCTACATTTGCTAGCATTCAGATAAAGTTATCTTTCTTATATAAATAGCAAAAGTTAACCTTTCTTCCTGAAAGGAAGTGAGTTTCAAAAGTTAAGCAACAACAAACATGAGTTTCTCGCCGCCTAACCAGGAGTTCACAGACAACCGAAGACAACCGATGGACACTAAGCTGCTAACGTCTGAGCAGAGTTTTGTCCCTTGAGCTGATAGCCACTTTCGATCGATACATTTTTGACCACTGAACAGTCCGGGGTGAAATGAAAGCATCACCACGCTTGTGGCATTCTGTGGGCATGTTTGGTGAGATTTGTTACACAGACTCGGTGGTTGGAGGTTTCATTCCCTTAAACCCATACAGGTAAGCTAGAAATTCATAAAAATACACTTCGATCATTTTACGGTATGAGTGGAAATTACACTAACAGAAGAAAAAACAACGCCACTTTCATTGGATAAACTGTTTACACATCAAATCCAGGATGAGGCGATTTAAGTTTTGAACGATCTTTCAGTTTTCACAGGGACTTTCTACTTGGGAAAAACACAAGATGAACATTTAAAACCCTCAGGCTATTGAAAGTAAAAGAGATTACGTTTTATTATAATTATGGGCAGGTACCTAACATGTCCATTAGTTCCTTCTCCACCTACTCACCTTTATAATGAATTCACCATCCATCCAGCTCACTCGCCATATTGACGCCTCCACCTACCCACCTCCATAAAAAATTTAATATTCATCCAGCTCACTCGCCATATTGTCTTCCCCACCCACCCAACTCCCACAATGAATCCAACATCCACCCATCTCACTCTATATACTGAGTGCTGTGGTGACCAGGCGAGATATGAAGCATGTACAGTTCTTAGGTCAGTCATTTTCATCCCCTAGTGTTTAAAGCGTCCGCCTCGAAGTCAAAACATCCAGAATTAACCTCGGAACTTAAAGGGTATGGGCTCGACCTGAAAAAAGAAGGCACTGTATATACACGCACACCGAATGACACCTCGTGTTCATATGACTGAAAACTTGTAAAGAACGAGGTAAAAACCCAAGAATACACAAATATAGTTCGATATCTTCATACCATCTGAATGAGTAGAAGTATTTCTTACTTGTGTAGTAATTACATTTTCATGTCTCCTGTGTGTCAAACCTTGTCTGTCCCATATATGTCCCAAGTACATGTCCATCACACATGTACGTCAGACCATGTGTGTGCCACATGTGTGCCAAGTACATGTCCATCACAGCTGTACGTTGAACCATGCCTGTACAACATATCTCCCAAGTACATGTCCATCACACCTGTAGGTCAAACCATGTCTGTCCCTCATACGTGCCAAGCACATGTCCATCACACCTGTACGTCGAACCATGCCTGTCCAACATATCTCCCAAGTACATGTCCATCTCTATTGTGTGTCAAACCATGTCTTTCCCACATATGTGTAAAGCACATGTCCATTACACCTATACATCAAACCATGCCTCTCCCACATATGTGCCAAGTACATGTCCATCTCTACTGTTTGTCAATCCAAGTCTGTCCCACATATGTGCCAAATACATTTCCATCACACCTGTACCTCAAACCATATCTGCCCCACATATGTGCCAAATACATGTTCATCACACCTGTACATCAAACCATCTCTGTCAGACATATGTGCCAAGTCCATGTCAATGACACCTGGACACAGACTCCCATTACAACTTCCGTTTTTCAGGAGGGACAATTGTAGTTCTGTGAATTTTAGGGTATAAAGTCTTTTTTTTGCTCCCAGGCGTCCATTTTTGGTGCACAGGTGCATGCTTGGTATTAAAATGCTGGAAACTGTCTAATCTTTGAGGAGGTATGAGCTTTATTGATGAAAGTTTGAAGTTCTGGGTGAGAGGACACAAGGTATGAGGTAGTGATGAGGCTGCGAGTGACGTCCCCTTGGCGTTGCTAGGCACGCCTCCCAGCTGCCGGCATGGAAAGGTCCAGATTTTGACGGTCAACCTATGTCAAGATTTTTATGGATTCTTTCTCACAGGCTGGGCCAGGTATGCACCAAAGCTTATTGGCCACGGAATGTTTGGGACTGAGCTACAGCACTAGACGTTAACATTGTCGCTTATGGAAAATTAATGGGGTTCCCAGGCCTGTACTGACGAAGTCACCAAAATGTGAAAAATGTCACTATGCGCTTAGATTTCGCAGCAGCCTGATAATTTTTGGTGGGTATGTCTGTGATGTGTTGCGCATTGATTGAGTCGTTTTATAGCTTCTTGGGGCTATTTTTTTTTGAAAATATCCATTTTGGTGCAAAATCGGTAAAATGATGTTCAGTGTAGGGTAACATGTGTATAGGCATCCTGAAATGAACAACATGCAACGTTCTAGTATTCCCACGCTTGAAAATGGAGACGTTGAGAGCAAAAATTGCTGCAAAAATTGAAAGTTTCAGTGTTTATAGTGAAAACGGAGCCTGTCCAGTGTGGACTGGACCATTGACGAGGGATGGACATAAGCTTGGAACCGCATTGTGTTAACAATAATAGGCAGCGCTGCTGCAACGTAGGGCGCTGTCTCGGCCATGGGCAGTATGCAAGGTGCATGCTGCATTTAAGACTGAGCAAGTTGGTTTCCCCTCATTTAAAAATAATAAATAACAGATGTGTTTCAGATTTTGCTCAATTACTGTTATCATTTTTTAATTTCTTTCATAAGCGAAAACAGCAGTGACAACAAATTACATACAAAACTGGCGGTTACAAATATCTAGTGTATGTGTGATGTGTTGGGGTGTTGTCCAGCTGTCCCTTGGCATAGTCAGTTTTCTCTTCTGGATTTGAAAGCCTGTACTCAATGTGCTCTCGGAGTTTTTTTTGGCTGTATTGCGGAGTGATCTCCCCTTAACTGTCTGTTGCTTCTTATAAACCTTGTGGTACTGGTTCACCCTTTCAATCTGTTGTACTGTTTTCTCGCTCCTAGGTGAAATACTGGCACCGACAGCTTGGAGTTTGGCAGCGGTGGACTTGACCTGGCCATTGTTAAGTCTGTGGATTGTGGACGCCGCCCTTCCCTCCATATTTCTGCTGTAGTTTACATTCTTGGGCAAGGGGACGCTGAGTGATCTGTTGACAGCTTCGCACTTTTGAGTGCTGGTGTTCATCCGGAGACTGGCAACGGCTGTCTCGCTCAACCTCATGTGCAGTACTTCGGTCAATAGTTTCCTGTCGTTGTCATCCATGTTGAAAGGGCAGAGTTTACTGGTGGATAAAAACAGGGACCTCTCCCACCAGCTGCTGGTTTCCCTCCGGAGCAAACCACACTGTTCCTGCGGCATTTGGAACAGTCCCCACCGTAACACCTGACCGTTGCATCCACAACCCTGGGTAGGTAAGTTTTTATTTTCCTCATGACACCAATGTGCTCAGACATAAGTTGAGAAAATATCAAGCTACACCTGGCCTTAACATCCTGACTCAACACCTTCTGTGCTTTCTTCCTGGCTTCCCTCGTGGGGTCGTGGGGTCTGCTAACCGTTCGACTTCCGTGGTTACGTGCTTGGCTAAAACACCTTGCCTCGCCAATCCCTCGCCAATCTCGTTCCCCATATTATACTCGGACCAGGGGACATGTGGGTTTGTGTTCGCTGTGCACTCCTCGTGTCCTCCAAGGCACTTTACTTGGAAGCCTTTTCCTCTCAGCCAGGACCCAGTCCAACACAATTTATTCTTCAGTGCTGCGGAGACAACGTATTGCTTGTCTGTTGATGTGTCCACAGCCAGGGAAATGGCTTGTGAAGCATTCTGGCCCGGTTTCTTGGGACTGGTTGTGGTAATTCTGTTGTAGCGAGTGTCTGTGGCCAGATCTATTGTGCTGTCATCCTCTCCTCTTTGCCTTTTATATGCCTTTAGCTCTTCCACCTTATTTGCCATATCCTCTCTGTTCAGCTTTGCGATTGCAGATGCGACATGGTTTACAGTGCGATGCATGTTCCTACGAGTGGCGGGCGGCACGTCCATCACTGCAAACAGGAGTCTGGCTCGGGTGTTCCCCATTGGTGTGTCCTGGAGGCCTACTTGAAGAGCTTGGTTCACCGCGCAGCTTTTTGGCCAGGTCTGTTGCATTCTACCTCTTTGTAGAATTTGTGGAAGCCAGATACATTGTCACAGTCACAGCACTTAAAACTGAACGCCCGGGCTAAACCCCACTTTTTCTCTGCAGCTATCTCTAGCCTGGGCAGTGGACAGTGGTCCTTGGTCTCATTGTGCTCAAGCATAACTTTGTTCCATATACACACCATTTTCTGTATATCTATGAGTCGCATTCCTTCAGCAGCTCATTCCCGCTCATGTGTATCTCTGTCTGATCCAGCCATGGAATCTACCTTGCACTGTCTTGGCCGCTGTATTCTCTTTGTGTGGTGTGTTCTTAAAGCCTCCTGATTGGGCTGGAAATCTGTGTCCATCAAGGAACACCCAGGCAGAGGATTCAGCATGTCTGTAACTGCTGACAGGTTATTTGAGCGATCCTGGGCCTTTCCAGCTTGAAATCTAGACTGTTTCCTCTTTGGGTCTCCCTTCATGGTGTTTTGGGGTAGATTGTTTGCCGTGTTAACTGTCAGACTGGCCAATATAGGTGTACTTGGTGGCTGCCTGATTGGAAATGTTAAATTCATATTTGTCCTCTCTGTTTATATGTTGTAGATGCCAATGTGACACCCTTTGATGTGACTGTGCAGAATAATAACCTGCTGTGAGACAACAGCAATGGTGCAGGGAGGTTTTTGCATGGTGAGCTGGTCAGCCAATCAGCAGTCATGGGGGAGGAGGGCAGGGGGGGGGATGGGGGCTGGCTGGGTGGTCTTTTAAAGGGTTTCATCATGTTATTCAGTGGGGAACTGGGATACTAGTCTTTCTTAAGTTCTGTCCACTGAAAAAGTGCCTGTGAGTAGGTCTTCATCACCTTGAGGCATTATTCTTGCTTTGATTTTGGTCACAAATGATTGTTCTGAAATTGTGACAATCCGCTTTGACACCCCCTACCACACTGTCAGTCAATTTTTTTCACATAGTTGCTGAAGTAAATGTCTTATATTTTGACATTTAATTGTCAGAAAAATTGCCTATATTTTGATGTATGCTTTGACACTTTTGGCTTGTAACTTTGATATTTAAAGCTGCTCTGAGTAGAAAAGTCTTCTTAAAATGTATATTTCTCTAAATGGTTGCTTTTGAAAAGTCTAAAGTGCTCTGTCAATGTGATTTTTTAACTTTTCTTGCAGATAAACATCTTTTCTTTCTAAAGCAGTTGACCTGATGGCGATATCTTGAACGGTATATGCACTGCAAAGCTTCAAAGTTTACCCTTCAGAATTTTTTTACCCTGAAAAAAAGACACATGTCCAAGATGGGGGTACCCCAACTTGAATTCATCCAACTCCAAAGTTTCTGCATGTATCAAGCCCTAATTTTGCCTGTGAGGTTCAGAAGTGTCAGGAATTATGTGGTGCAAAAATTATTGATTTTGAAAAAAGTTGGCTGGTGTGATAGGACACAGACCCCCATTACAACTTCCGTTTTTCAGGAGGGACAATTGTAGTTCTGTGAATTTTAGGGTATAAAGTCTTTTTTGCTCCCAGGCGTCCATTTTTGGTGCACAGGTGCATGCTTGGTATTAAAATGCTGGAAACTGTCTAATCTTTGAGGAGGTATGAGCTTTATTTATGAAAGTTTGAAGTTCTGGGTGAGAGGACACAAGGTGTGAGGTAGTGATGAGGCTGCGAGTGACGTCCCCTTGGCGTTGCTAGGCACGCCTCCCAGCTGCCGGCATGGAAAGGTCCAGATTTTGACGGTCAACCTATGTCAAGATTTTTATGGATTCTTTCTCACAGGCTGGGCCAGGTATGCACCAAAGCTTATTGGCCACGGAATGTTTGGGGACTGAGCTACAGCACTAGACGTTAACATTGTCGCTTATGGAAAATTAATGGGGGTCCCAGGCCTGTACTGACGAAGTCACCAAAATGTGAAAAATGTCACTATGCGCTTAGATTTCGCAGCAGCGTGATAATTTTTGGTGGGTATGTCTGTGATGTGTTGCGCATTGATTGAGCCGTTTTATAGCTTCTTGGGGCTATTTATTTTTTTAAAATATCCATTTTAACATTGTTGCTTATGGGAAAGTAATGGGGGTTCGAGGACACCTCTACGTCAAACCATCTCTGTCCCACATATGTGCCAAGTACATGCCCATCTCTTCTGTGTGTCAAACCATGTCTGTCCCACATATGTGCAAAGTACACGTCCATTACACCTGTACGTGAAACCATGTCTGTCCCACATATGTGCCAAGTACATAAAATTCACTTCTGTGTGTCAAACCGTGTGTATCCCACCAGTGTGCCAAGTACATGTCCTCTTCTGTATGTCAAACCATGTGTGTGCCACATACATGTATGTGCCAAGTACATGTTTATCTCTCCTGTGTGTCAAACCATGTCTGTTCCACATATGCGCCAAGTATATGTCCATCTCTTCTCTGTGTCAAACCATGTCTGTCGCACATATTTGCCAAGTACATGTCCATCTCTCCTGTGTGTCAAACCATGTCCATATGTCCATATGTTCATTTCACTTGTGTACCAAACCATGTATGTACCACATATGCACCAAGTACATGTCCATTCTACATCTGTGTCAAACCATGTCTGTCCCACATAGGTTCCAAGTCCATGCCTATCTCTCCTGTGTGTCAAACCATGACTGTCCCACATATGTGCCAGGTACATGTTTATCTCTCCTGTGTGTCAAACCATGTCTGTCCCACATATGTACCAAGTACATGTCCATCTCTTCTGTGTGTCAAACCATGTCTGTCCCACATATTTGCCAAGTACATGTCCATCTCTCTTGTGTGTCAAACCATGTCTGTCACACATATGTCCATTTCACTTGTGTACCTAACCCTCCTGTAGGAGATTCCTTTTATCACGTGAGCACTCTTTCAGAACTTTTCAATTCTGTAGAAAGTGATACTATTTTTGACTTTCTTTCTGCCATTGGTATGGCAGGAAAGCTGTAATTTTAAACTACCGTCTGTGTTTGTTATGTGACTTCTGGTGTCATTTTTGACTGAATAGTAAATGAATTATCCGTAGTAGATCGACTACTTGACGTTTTATTGTCGCGATAAAACTGAAATATTGTTGAAAGCGACCTCAAAACTTTCACTCACTCACTCTGTGTACCTAACCATGTATGTATTACATATGCACCAAGTACATGTCCATTCTACATCTGTGTCAAATCATGACTGTCCCACATATGTACCAAGTCCATGCCCATCTCTCCTGTATGTCAAACCATGTGTGTGCCACATATGTGCCAAGTACATGTTTATCTCTCCTGTGTGTCAAACCATGTCTGTCCCACATATGCGCCAAGTACATGTCCATCTCTCCCGTGTGTCAAACCATGTCTATCCCACATATGCACCAAGTACATGTCCATCTCTTCTGTGTGTCAAGCCATGTCTGTCCCACATATGCGCCAAGTACATGTCCATCTCTCCTGTGTGTCAAACCATGTCTGTCCCACATATGCGCCAAGTACATGTCCATCTCTCCTGTGTGTCAAACCATGTCTGTCCCACATATGCGCCAAGTACATGTCCATCTCTCCTGTGTGCCAAACCATGTCTATCTCACATATGCACCAAGTACATGTCCATCTCTTCTGTGTGTCAAGCCATGTCTGTCCCACATATGCGCCAAGTACATGTCCATCTCTCCTGTGTGTCAAACCATGTCTGTCCCACATATGCGCCAAGTACATGTCCATCTCTTCTGTGTGTCAAACCATGTCTGTCCCACATATGCGCCAAGTACATGTCCATCTCTTCTGTGTGTCAAACCATGTCTGTCCCACATATTTGCCAAGTCCATGTGCATCTGTCCTGTGTGTCAAACCATGTCTGTCACACATATGTCCATTTCACTTGTGTACCTAACCATGTATGTATTACATATGCACCAAGTACATGTCCATTCTACATCTGTGTCAAATCATGACTGTCCCACATATGTACCAAGTACATGTCCATCTCTCCTGTGTGTCAAACCTTGTCTGTCACACATATGTCCATTTCACTTGTGCACCAAACCATGTCTGTATTACATATGCACCAAGTATATGTCCATTCTACATCTGTGTCAAACCATGACTGTCCCACATATGTGCCAGGTACATCTCCATCTCTCCTTTGTGTCAAACCATGTCGGTCCCACATATGTGCCAAGTATATTTTCATCTCTCCTGTGTGTCAAACCATGTCTGTCCCACATATGTGCCAAGTACATGTACATCTCTTCTGTGTGTCAAACGGTGTCTATCGCACAAATGTGCCAAGTACATGTCCATCACACCTCTTTGTCAAACCATATGTGAGCCACATGTCTGTCAAGTACATGTCCATCTCTTCTGTGTGTCAAACCATGTCTGTCCCCCATATGTGCCAGGTACATGTCCATTACACCTGTACGTCAAGCCATGTCTGTCCCACGTATGTGCCAACTATATATCCATCACACCACTGTGTCAAACAATGTGTGTCCCACAAATGTGCCAAGTACATGTCCATCTCTCCCGTGTGTCAAACCATCTCCATCCAACACATGTGCCAAGTACATGTCCATCACAACTATATGTCAAACCATTTCTACTGTATGACAAACCATGTCTATCCGAGAAATGTGGCAAGTACATGTCATTTAAAGCTGTGTATCAAACCATGCCTCTCCCACATATGTGCCAAATATACGTACATCCTACCTTTATGTTAAACCTTGTCTGTGCCTCATAGGTGCCAAGTACATGCCCATCCCACCTGTTTGTCAAACCAAGTCTGTCCCACATATGCACCAAGTACATGTCCATTCCACCTGTGTGTCAAACTATGTCTGTCCCACATATGTGCCTAGTACATGTCCATCTCTCCTGTGTGTCAAACCATGTCTGTTCCACATATGCCCATTTTACTTGAGTATCAAGCCATGTCTGTACCACATATGTGCCAAGTACATTTCCATTCTACATCTGTGTCAAACCATGTGTGTCCCACATATGTGCCAAGTACATGTCCATCTCTCCTGTGTGTCAAACCATGTCTGTTCCACATATGTCCATTTTACTTGTGTACCAAGCGTTGTCTGTACCACATATGCGCCAAGTACATTTCCATTCTACATCTGTGTCAAACCATGTGTGTCCCACGTATGTGCCAAGTATATATCCATCTCTCCTGTGTGCCAAAGCATGTCTGTCCCACATATGCGCCAAGTACATGTCCATTCCACCCGTGAGTCAAACCGTGCTTGTCCTGCATATCTGCCCAGTATGAGACTATCCTCGGCTGTGCGTCAAACCATATCTGTTCCACACATACGCCAAGCCCATTTTCCAACCACCTGTTTGTCGAATCATCCCTGTCGCTCACCTGTGTTAAGCACCTATCCATCCAAACTGTGTGTCAAACCATGTCTGTCTCACATATGTGCCAAGTACATGTCCATTTCATCTGTGTGTCAAATTATGTTTGTCCCAAATATGCACCAAGTACATGTCCCTTCTACCTGTGTCTGTCTCACATATATGCCAAGTACATGTCCATTTCACCTGTGTGTCAAATTATGTTTGTCCCACATATGTGCCAAGTATATGTCCGTTTCACCTGTTTGTCAAGTACATGTCCATTTTACTTGTGTGTCAAACCATGTCTGTCCCTCATATGTGCCCAATACATGTCCATCCTACCGATGTTCAAACCGTGACTTTTTCCACATATGTAACAAGTATATGCCAAGTACATGTCCATCCAATCTGAGTGTCAAACAATGTCTGTTCAACATATGTTCCAAGTACATGTCCATCCCCTCTCTATGCCAAACCATGTCTGTCCTACATATCTGCCTAGTATGAGTCTATCCTCGCTTTTTTGTCAAACCATGTCTGCTCGATATATACGCTAAGCCCATTTTGACACCACCTGTGTGTCAAAACCATATCTGTCCCACATATGTGTTAAGTACATGCTCATTCCTCCTGTGTGTCAAACCATGTCAGTCCCACGTGTGTAACAAGTACATAATCATCCTAGGTGTATGTCAAACTCTGTGTGTATCATATATCTATCAAGAATATAAACATATCTCCTGTGTGTCAAACCGTGCCTCCCCCACGTATGTAACAAGTACAAGTCCATTTCACCTGAGTGTCAAATTATATCTGTCCCACGTATGTTCAATGTACAAGCTCATTTCTCCTGTGTGTCAAACCATGTCTGTCGCACGTCTGTGTCAAGTACATGTCCTTCGCTCCTGTGTGCCAAACCAAGTCTGTCCCACGTATGTACCAAGTACATTTCCATATCCCACCTTGATGTCAAACCATATCTGTCCCACATATACGCCAAGATCATGTCACTTCCAACTGTCTTCCAAACCATGTCTGTCCACCATATGTGCTAAATACATGTCCATCCCATCTGTATGTCAAACAATGTCTGTCCTACATATTTCCTCAAGTCTATACCACCTGTATGTAAAACCATACATAAGTCCATCCTACATGTTTTTTAAAGCATGTCTATATAACATGTGTGCCAAGTGCATGTCCATCCCATATGTACACACCATGTCTGTCCCACACATCTGCCAAGTACATGTCCATCCCACCTTTGTGTCAAACCATGTCTATCACACATGTGCCCCAAGAACATGTACATATCCCGATTGGATGTCAAACCATATCTGACCCACATATGCGCCTAGAACATGTCTTTTCCAGCTGTGTATCAAATAGTGTCTGTCCTACATGTGTGCCAGGTCCATCTCACCCGTGTGTCAAACCATGGCTGTCCAATACTTGTGCCAAGCACATGTCCATTCTACCTGTGTTAAACCTTGCCTTTCCCATGTATTTGCAAATTGCATATCCATCCTTCCTCTGTGTTAAACCATTTCTATTCACCATATCTGTCAAGTGCATGTTTATCACATCTGAGTGTCAAATCATGTCTGTCTAATATTTGTGCCAAGTACATGTCCATCCTACCTCTGTGTTAAACCATTTCTATTCAACATATCTGTCAAGTGCCTGTTCATCACATCTGAGTGTCAAATCATATCTGTCTAATATTTGTGCCAAGTACATGTCCATCCTACCTGTGTATTAAACCATTTCTATTCAACATACCTGTCAAGTGCATGTCCATCACATCTGAGTGTCAAACTATGTCTGTCTAATACTTGTGCCAAGTACATGTCCATCCTACCTGTGTGTTAAACCATTTCTATTCAACATATCTTTCAAGTGCATGTCCATTACATCTGAGTGTCAAACCATGTCTGTCTGATATTTATGCCAAGTACATGTCCATCCCACCTGTGTGACTGTACTGTATTCTTACTATTCTTCTTTATTTCAGTACACTCGAACATGGTATCAGCGGATGTATGACATTGGAGTCTACAAATAGTGTCTTATGGGAATGTTGTGTACAGGCCTTTATCTAAGGAATTAGGTCCCGACCTCCAAACTTTTTTCCACGACCAGCAGGAAAAGAACTGTGTTACAGGCGTTGTCTGTTGTCTACAGTTTTGTCATCCAAGAAAGTTCCTCGGCGCTAGCGATAATTCGTCAAAAACAACAGCGCTATTTCTACCAGAACTCATATCATGTACTGTAGCATTTCACAGATACTTTGCCGATACTGTGTGATGTTCTCCATGAAATACGTACGAAATACGTACGAGATACGCGCCTATTAAGTTCACGGAAACCTCAACAGTGCTATAAACGAGGCTTTAAAGCTCCCGTATAAAGGAACAGGGAATTCGATAATGGCAAAGCAAGTGGCCTTTACATAGCGAGACGTTATGTTTAGGTCGACTCGACACATGAGCATGAGTTACAGAAAACACTTTGTTCGATAAAATACATTTACAAGCTCTGTTGAAAAGAACTGATATCATATATGGTTGATCATGTAAGAGTGCGACTTTCAAACAAATTCAATGGTAAAGGGATTATATGTACGCCTGAATTCTGCTTCGTGACTTGTGTGGCAATGAGAGCAACCACACGTTTTTGTCAAAATATGTCATCTTTATTTCTTAAAGGTGGGTTACAATATGCGTTGGACGCCAGTGACTGTACACATAAGCATGTGCTACAAGCCCTGTTGAAGGGAACATATCATGGATTGTAGATCATGTATGAGTGGGACTGTGGCACTAAACAAACACCCATGTAATCTTTTAGCGAGAATATTGTCAAGATATCTGGAGAATACACTCTAGGCTACAAAAGTGTTTGTCACCTTGAAAAAACAGACATAAGTTTTGCCCTGTCTTTGCAAATAACACTTGTGGCGATTGTTGTACGTGTACGTGGATTGACTGGATAATTGGAAGATAGGTCTCGAGAACGCGAGACTCGGGTTCAACCCCGAGCCATGCACATTCATTAAGATTAGAAATGTCGGTAGATTGCAGTTTCTATCCCTATATAGGCTTCTTGACTTGGTATAGGTCATGCGTTGGTCAGTCCAGGGTCTGGATTGCCGGACAAATAACATGGTGACCAAGTCTGTTACCTTGAACTGTTACATAAAATGTATCGGGACGTGAATTGCATCCAACATATTACCCGAGTATTTCTTTGGTTAAAACATCATACATTTTCATGAACGACACACCCAAAAAACGCAAAACCATTTTCCTAGAAAGATGGTCTCCATACCAATGCGTGTAATGCCACCCAGAAAGAACAGGTACAGTATAGTGACATCGGTCCGACCAATACTTTGGCTTTACTCCCTCATTCTGAACAGCTCAGACGGCTAAGAGCCAGCTTACTGCTGCCCGGCTCTTCACCAGTGATGCCGTGTGATCGAATCCAGCTCTCATCGGTTCAGCAGCGGCATTGTGTTTGGCAGTTTGTCGTCTGTCTTGGTTTGGCGTTCGCTTTCGTCAGGCAATGTAGTTTCCTCCACCCAAGATCCTCATCATCACCATTAAAATGAGAAATTCTTGAGCAGGGCGTTTAACATCACTCAAATAAATAAATTAATCATTCTGAGGCAATGTAATGAAGTACTGAAAAGTTTAACTCGGTAAAGTCGTTTTCGTAATGGAGATAGAGGTTTGTAGATTAAGACAACTCCACCATTTCTTCTTGAGTGTATTTACTATCTGGGACTGGCACATTTCGACTGTGCTGTCCTCCGCTCCGTTGAGTAATACGAAAAATGGTTACAGTATATGCTCATGAGTAATCTTGTCTTCATACATACTTGTTGTTTGTGAGAATACAAGGCAAAGGTCACCGGCGTATCGTGTCGGTCATCAGACGAACTTCATCAGCCGCCATATTGAATAACAGTGACTCTGTTCCTGGAACTGCCTACTGTTCCTAAACTAAAAGTATTTTCTTTTTTCTCTGTGGCTGTTATTAATGTACATCTGTTGTCTCTGTCCATAACCATTTTAACTGTGTAAATCTCCTTGGCTTAATGCCTCACGTTCTAGGAGTGTATCTGTTTCTAAACGATGCCGAGTGCGGTGGACTCGATTCGAAAATGACAGGTAGGGAAGTTCGGCTGCTTTCAATGTGTGAGTTAAATTGTGGTTAATGTTGATGTCATGGTGTTCATTATTCAAGATTAACTCGGCGAAATAAGGCTAAAATGAAATCAGGATTAAAGGAAACTTGTATCAAACAGTTTTGACAATGTTGAGAACAGCCCTCAACAGCCCATTGGAAAACAAAATCGTGACCCGGTTCAGTTAATGTAAGAGTATACAGATATTTGTAAAAGTTCAGCGAGGAACTGTGCTGTAGATCTGAGACCTTGTCATTACTGTGTACTGGACAATAAACGGACTGAAGAGAAATATATACCATCCACTTATCAACAGCACAAGGCATCAGAAATCATGACAAACGGCAAGACTGTTACGCAGTCGTGTAACCCAAGATATAAAAGGCAGGTATATGCCTCTAAATGTTTTATGTGGGACACTATTGGTTACATGGTTATTCAATAGGATAGGATAGGAGAGGATAGGATAGGCAAATATATGTCAGTAATAATCCTAACGCCAGTATGGGGATTATTGACATGATTGACATTATATATTTGCATATCCTATCACTGAGTAACCATGTAACGAATTCATCCTGCAAAGACCCATCAGTTCAGTGCAGAAGTTCGATACATAGGTGATATGGCCATTGTTGGACTCCAACAAAGGGAGAAAGTCTACTCAACTGACACATCTGACTTCGTCTGGAGGATTCGATAATTTATCTGTACCGCACGTGAGCTCTGTAGGCGTCTCAAATATATCATTGTTATGTACTTCCTGAACATACGGGCAATATATCAGGTAAAATCCATTACTAAAGGCAGGAATGATCACAAAAAGACATGATTAAATTACCATATGTGCCTGGACTTGAAAATTACAGGTACACGGAAGTCTTATTAGGAAGATATTAGAAAATTGAATGAAAAGAAGCTTTTTTAAATTATACATGGACGTTCAGCCCACATTTAATAAGAGGATGCATTATTCCGTCAAGGTGTTGGGCAAGTTTATTTCTTTATGCGGACAATGTACTATGTTAAGTTCTTCTCAAGACATTTTCAATGACAAAGAGTAACTGTGCTCATTAATAAAAACATATTATAACACTAACAACACCTTCAAAGGGAGATCGAGATTAGCGGCATCCATTTTTTCCTCTTGTTTTTTATTGGGGCATAAATGGGAACTGTGGGCACTTCTTTGTGTACCATTAGAGTACCTCTATATTACGTAATAGCCATGTATAAGATATCGCAAACAACCACCTTGGTGGTGTCGAACGGCAGCCGCCAATTGCGCTGGTAAACCATTCATAGCCATTTATATAATGTATCGCCAGAGACCCTCGCCCCCCCGCCCCTCCCGCCCTTATCCTAGTAAATCGCCTATGTTCCTCTTTTAGACAGCCAAAATATACTCACTCATGACTGGGGTGAAGAGAATCCCCTCAGGCCATATTATGGTAACCAGGCTATGTCTTCATTTTGGACAGCCAAACAGTACCCACTTATGGCTGGGGGAAAGAGATTCCTCCCAAGCCATATCCTGGTAACTTGGCTATGTCCACTTTTTGCAGAGCCAAGAAATACCCACCAATAACTGGGGTAAACGGGTTTCTCCTAAGCGATATCTTAGTAACTCGGCTATGTCCACCTTTTGGACAGCCAAAAAGTACTCTGAGTAAAGAGGTTCTTTCCAGGCCATATCTTGGTAACTCGGCTATGTCCTCCTTTGGGACAGTCCAAAAATACCCACTTTTGAATGGGGTGAAGAGGTTTTCCCAAACCATATCCTGGTAACTTCGATGAGTCCCCCCTTTGGGAGAGGAAAGAATATCTACTTATGACTAGGGTAAAGAGACTCACTCAAGGTCATATCCTGTTAAAACGGCTATGTCCACCTTTTGGACAGCCAAAAAATACCCACTTATGAATGGGTAAAGAGATTCATCTTAGACCATATCCTGGCAGCTCGGCTATGTCCTGGGGCTAACTGGGGTAAAGAGATTCCTCCCAGGCTATATCTTGGTACTCGGTTATGTCCACCGTTTGAAAAAAAAAAAACACTCTGGATAAATAGGTTCTTCCCAGGCCATATCCTGGAAACTCGGCTATATCTATCTTTGGGACAGCCAGAAAATACTCACTTATAACTGGAGTAAAGACTTTTCTCCTAGGCCATATCTTGGTCAGTCGGCTATGTCCACCTTTGGGACAGCCAAAAAATACTCACTTATGACCGGATTGAAACATTCATCACAAACCATATCTTGGTAACTCTTGTATGTCCACCTTTAGGACAGCGAAAAAATACCCACTTACGACTGGGGTGAAGAGGTTCTCCCAAACCATATTTTGGTAACTTCGCTGTGTCCCCCCTATGGGAGAGGAAAGAAATATCTACATATGACAGGGGTAATTTGCCTCATCCCAGGTCATATCCTGGTAACTTTAGTATGTCCACCTTTTGGACAGCCAAAAAATACTCTGGGTAAAGAGGTTCTTCCCAGGCCATATCCTGGTAACTCGGCTATATCCATCTTTGGGAAAGCCAAAAAATACTCAATCATAGCTGGGGTGAAGAGGTTTCTCCTAAGCCATATCTTGGTCAGTCGGCTATGTCCACCTTTGGAACAGCCCACCATGATCCTCAAATAAACACTCTTAAAAAGGTATGAAAGATTTCGCACATTCTGAAAATTTAAATTGAGGTTATCATTACTTATATATCATGTTCCGCCTGACCAGAATAAGCAGGGGATTGTGGGAGCTATGAACTCACGTGTTATGGTTTAAAAGTCAATAGCCAGTCTAATATTGGGACGAGCCTGGAGTTTAGAGGGTATATGCAAAGAGCGCTCACAAACTACTCCAGTGACAGGCCCTAACATCGATTACAATAAGGTTAATAAAGTTTGCAATGTGTAAATATGCAGCAGGAACCCAATGGCGAGCTTAGTGCACAACACACTTCTCAGTAATAGCTAAACCTACTTATATGGGACATCGATCATTATATTATCTGTAGGTCGCCATGACACGATTAATGCGATTGACTTGAGCCATATGTACCTGTGTAACACTTGTATAATGAGCTCCACACTGTATACTTCACTTTACAGTGCTTTACCCCCATAATAATAATCAACCATGAACCCAGTCTCTGGTTTTGTTGTGTTTTTCGATGTTTCAGAAAGCAATGGGTGCAATGTAACTTTAGCACTGGTTCTTCTGTAGGCACATAGCGATATTATATTTGTCAGTAAGTTTTATTCTTACCAAGTTGTTCAAAAGTAGTTAACCACGGCTGCATGAACTGCTGCAACGCCAAAGTATTCCACCAGGAAAGACAAAAAAAACAAAACAGAAACATATCAACAGCATATATAAAGTGGTTCATAAAGGTGCCTGCAATATTACAGCCGACATTAGCACTTGTTAGCTGAGTATCTGCCTTATGAGGGTACTGCAACGAAACGTTGAGTTCATATCGGAACTCGGTGTTTTATTTGAAACCCACCTAATTTTAATATTCAAAACATAAACAAGACATAATTTAAACATTCCTTGAGTTGATGCTCTTGTTATTTGCTATGTATACATGTCTATAAATGCAGATTGCAAAACCACTGCTAACACCAATGGCTGCTGTCTATCCGATGCTTCCGAAGATATACGAAAGAAGTGTGTTACAAATCTTTTGTTTACCATAAGAAAAGGGAATAAAACAATAAAAAAATTCATGCTGGTGAACATCAAGTAGTAAGTTAACTGACTGGTGTCAAGAAAACCCTGTTGCAATAATAACAAATCAGTTTAATTTCACGTAAAACTTTCATTCTGAAATTCTCTTGAAGCCATAGCAAACAGTAAAAGGTAACTAATTAGTATTACTGATTGCTAATATACAGCGACACTGAACTTTGTCCCTCTTCGCATTTCGGGCTTGTCGATTACATCAACTGCATAGACTTACGGCCCCAAAAACACTTCGTTCAGAAAACTTATGATTAATCGGTGTCACTGAGCAGTGAAGGTGCAGAGGGAGCGGTACCACGTGATCTGCGATGTCCCTATAAGGTCGTAGTCTAGACGGCTGCTATCCGCTACCACAACAGAGCCATAAAGCAATTGAAATTATAAGAAGCCTGATATCAGGGTATTTAGGAGCGAACATTTAAATAATAAAGCAGACTTGAAATTCCAGGGAGGCGATAGGTTACTTCTAGAAAGTAACCTCCCGAGCCTTCTATAATACCTTGGGACTCGGGGTGCCTGGATCCAGTTTGTGTGTGGCTCGTCTCTTGTCGTGTTCAGTCAGGTAACACAGGTGTATCCAGGTGAATTGCTATAAGGTAAACAGTTTGTATCGATTGAATAGTAGATTAGTGCTTCTTATATACAGCATAAATTGTAGGAAAATGTCTTCGCCACAGAAGGTGTCTGGGTGAAGCTAGTTTTCTGGTGTAAGAAGGATGGTGTAACTGCAGTTGTGAACTTAAGGGCGGGTCTTAAATTATTCGACAAAGTAGAAAAGTTTTTAAAGAAAAGCAACGAAATCAAGAGTACAATGTATTACAGAGGGCACTTAGTGGATTATAGTTTGTCAGGTGTCGCTTTTTTAATGAAAATGAGTGCATATAAATGAGAAGGTCTTTAACCATTTTTACAAACATCTTCTAACTTCCTAAAAAGCGTTTTGGTGAGAGATTTCTTTTCGACGTTCAATGCTTCCAAATTGTAGACTATGCTTTTGCTTTCGTGGCACATTTATTACATGTGCACATATTATGCAGTATGCAAACAGGTAAAACATGTTATATAAAACATGTTGTATAATGATTTGCTATTGTTTACTTGTCTACACATTCAAGTGTGAGATCACTCTAAAAACTTTGCCGTGAAGAGACGAAAATCTAAATTCTTTCATTCTCACATTTTTTGTAGTGAAGGCCTGAAGTTTTGGCTTACAGGGTGATGCGAGTTGTGGAATATCTGTAATCTATAAAATTATACTGTATATTTTTCAGGACAGGAAACTGTACTCATACACAATGGGATGCCTGAAGGAACGACTGTTGATCTTGGCCATCTGTCTGTCTGTCAGTCTGTCTGTAGTAACAGGTAAGACAGTTTTGTTTTCACAGTGAGCACAGTGTCTGGAAAACCATACGGTATTACAAGAGGAGGGTGTCATCCCATTTTTAGTTTATGTGTACATTGTACACTTTCGAATCCAAACAAGACAAAGACTATGGTCATTTTAGTTGAAGTTTTCTAAATAAATCTTATACTGTACTCTGTATTTGTATTCCTGAAATGAACCACAGTCAGGTGATAACTCCATTACAGTACGGAGCGCGCACATTGAAATATTCACTGCTATATAAAGTTTTCAACTGGCATTTTAATATGAAAACAGTTAATCTGCGGTATATTTATAATTTTATAATATATTTATTAATTTATGCTGCGGTATTCCGCTAAAAGTGCCAGTGCCAACAACAAGAATCGCCCTGTTACTTATAAATCGGGTATATATGTACTCCTGTTCCATTAATTTGATAATTTGTATTACATAGACATATTCCACACAAATAAAAACGTTGTGATTTTTGTTGAGGGTGATTACATTTATTTGTTACAGCTCTTTAGTGATAAAACATACACTAAAGTATTACTCATAATGCCAGGAAAACACAACAAGTGTTTACATGTCCGTTGTTTTTTTTTTGTATTCAAGGATTTTTAGACAATAAATGTTTAACATATTTTTTTTCAAGTATTAAGGCAGTGATATGTTAATATTTTCATATGTTGGCACATACAAGAACATATTGTGCATAATGTGCAGCAGTTAAGTATCACTTATGGGGATAAACATCTTAGTTTGCGCACAATTTGTAAGCAGTGTTATGTATATGCGCGACAGAGTAATTGTTTTTTTTTGTTTTTTTTTGTTTTTTTTTTTTGATTGGTGTTTTACGCCGTACTCAAGAATATTTCACTTATACGACGGCGGCCAGCATTATGGTGGGTGGAAAACGGGCACAGCCCGGGGGAAACTCACGACCATCCGCAGGTTGCTGGCAGACCTTCCCACTTACGGCCGGAGAGGAAGCCAGCATGAGCTGGACTTGAACTCACAGCGACCGCATTGGTGAGAGGCTCCTGGGTCATTACGCTGCGCTAGCGCGCTAACCGACTGAGCCACGAAGGCCCCAGTAATTGTTTTCCAAAAGGACATAATATTGTGGTGTGGTATTCCGCTAAAAGTGTGTCATTGTGCAATGTGAGAGAGTTTGTTAATCAGTTTTGTAAAATTCAGAAATATATCAAAACAGCCATACGGAATTAAATCAAATACACAAATAACACAAATGAGAATAATGTATTTGTGTCTTTGTGTTTTATATTCCCATTTCACCCATTAATTTATTGAACTGGTGGAATAACAGCGCCCCGTGATAACAATAACAATAACAGTCTAGTACAAAAACTTGATTTAATTCTTCTTTTGCAAACGGATTACGTGAGTTGTGAAAAGCACTGAAATACATGACTTATGACTATCATTGTTTCCTGAAATGGTTTAGTAGCAAAGATAAAAACAGTCGTAAGAAAACTCATTTAAAAAAACTGAACAGGTAGCTGTTGGTAAATTTATGGGCCTCCGTCTGCTAGTCTAGATTTGGCCGGAGATCTCACAATCGTGACGACCATTCCAAGGGGCGGGTCAATGGAAATACATTTATCTAATTGACCAGTGTTAATATCGGTTAACTGTCAGTTACCTGTAGACATTTATGCGCAAGAGACTGTGAGTTCTCAGTCCAGTGCATGGTAATCGCCCGTCACAGCAATGCAAGAGCTAGGTTTGAACACATGGTACATTTAGTTTCAGAAACTTTTTCACAGCGTGATTTCTTTGTTTATCTGAAGTTATCCGATTTATTAAGGCGGGGAAATAAAACTCTTCTAAAATGAAAGGGTAGTTTGTCTTGTAACGATATCACACGTGCATAAAGCGTAGCAAACTTCATTGTCACTTTTCAGGAACTTGAGGACTGACACTTGCCAATCAGTATATCGCTGAAATACTCTGGTATATCTATGAGGCTGTGAACGGACAACACTGAGGTCTGCAAGTGTAGCAAATAAATTTAACCTGTCAACCTGGAAAGTAATACGTCCAGTTGCCTGTTTTAAGACATTTTTGAAATGAACAGGTCTGGTGCAATTGTAGCTTGAAACTTTCTTCAATTTAGTTCATGAGTAAAAATAAAGGCGTCACAGAATGAGAAATCTTGCAGCCCTACTGTCAAGTAACAACCTAGGCCTTCGTTAAGTTTAATGCAACGGGGGAGTAGGTGGCTGACAGGCTCAACTTTCAGAACAATGGCTGTAACCTAATCTATATACTGATCGTACGCCATGATTTATATTCTCCGGGAACGTAAATACTGGTCCTTAACTATATACTGAATAAACCAAAGTTTAATCTCTCCAGGAACGTACAAGCTGGTGCTTAACTATAGACTAAATACACCAAAACTGAATCTCTCCAGGAACGTACAAGCTAGTGCTTAACTATAGACTAAATACACCAAAACTGAATCTCTCCAGGAACGTACAAGCTGGTGCTTAACTATAGACTAAATACACCAAAAATGAATCTGTCCAGGAACGTACAAGCTGGTGCTTAGCTATAGACTAAATACAACAAAATGAATCTCTCCAGGAACGTACAAGCTGGTGCTTAACTATTGACTAAATACACCAAAAATGAATCTCTCCAGGAACATACAAGCTGGTGCTTAACTATAGACTAAATACACCAAAACTGAATCTCTCCAGGAACGTACAAGCTGGTGCTTAACTATAGACTAAATACACCAAAACTGAATCTCTCCAGGAACGTACAAGCTGGTGCTTAACTATAGACTAAATACGCCAAAGTTTAATCTCTCCAGGAACGTACAAGCTGGTGCTTAACTACATACTGAATACACCAAGATTTGATGTCTCCAGCAATTTATACCTGGCTTACACCAAGGTTTAATCTCTCCATAAGGATGTATAGACGGCGTCACAGGAACGTACAAACTGATGTTGAGGTATATACCGACCCTACACCAAGGTTTAATCCCTCCATAAGGATATATAGACCGCGTCACAGGAACGTACAAGCTGACGCTGAGCTATATACCGACCTTACACTGAAGTTCATTCCCTCCATGGAGATATCTAGACTACATCACAGAAATTTACAGACTGTGTGAGTTAAGGCAGAGTATGGGGATAACCAACACTCAAGTAAATAAATATAGGAAGAGAAAAGCTGTCAGAGAACTAGATGCATTTACGGAGTAACTCTGCACGTTTCTTTCTTTAGGCCTGCGGTGCTATGTCTGTAACTATTACCATCTAGAATCATCCGATCCAAGCGTGAACCAAGCCATGTCTGCTATATTATCATCCATTTCTGACGAGAACTGCAAAGACAGTGGTACCAGGCAACAAACGTGTCCCTCCGATAGTTGGTACAAATGTGGCAAAGTGATTGCCACAGTGGAACTTTCGGAGGGTGGAGGTAATTTTCGTCATGTTTCCCATAGCGAAAACTAATTTGATTTAGTTTACAAATATACATGTATACCATTTAAAGCATTACTAAAATTCTTTTAAATTTTGGTGAATTTTCAAGGCAATTTTCAAGACATGACGACACCGTAATACTTTTCCCTTGTCATGACGATACCGTAATACTTTTCCTTTGTGAATCGCCCTGTCCTACTTGCCGGGTTTGGCATGACGATACCGTAATACTTTTCCTTTGTGAATCGCCGTATCCTACTTGCCGAGTTTGGCATGACGATACCGTAATACCTTTCCTTTGTGAATCGCCCTGTCTTACTTGCCGAGTAGTGCATGACGATACCGTAATACTTTTTCTTTGTGAATCTCCCTGTCCTACTTGCCGAGTTTGGCATGACAATACCGTAATACTTTTCCTTTGTGAATCGCTCTATCATACTTCCCGAGTATGGCATGACGATACCGTAATACTCTTCCTTTGTGAATCGCCCTATCCTACTTCCCGAGTTTGGCATGACGATACCGTAATACTTTTCCCTTGTGAATCGCCCTGTCCTACTTGCCGAGTTTGGCATGACGATACCGTAATACTTTTCCTTTGTGAATCGCCCTGTCCTACTTGCCGAGTATGGCATGACGATACCGTAATACTTTTCCTTTGTGAATCGCCCTGTCCTACTTGCCGAGTTTGGCATGACGATACCGTAATACTCTTCCTTTGAGAATCGCCCTGTTCTACTTGCCGAGTATGACATGACAATACCGTAATCATCTTTCTTTGTGAATCGCCCTGTCCTACTTCCCGAGTAGCTTATTATCTATGTGAAAATGTTACTTTTCCTACAGTCTTTCTTCTTTGACAAACTCTATACCTGATGCCTTTCTTCAAGAAATACCTATAGGCTATCAGCATGGACATATCACAAGCCTGTCATCTAATTTTCTGCTTGGTAAAACATGATTGCAAATTCTGGGATTCTTGGTATTTTATAAGCCTGTACTACTTCTTCTGTACATTTATTTCCGATGATGACACCAATACAGTGACTGAAGTGTGATAGAAGTCATAACTTTAAAATCAATATTTTTCAAATGCTTACTGATGGCTTATCTTATGATAATGACGTTTTGTGATTGTTTGTTTTTTGAAATCAGGTTACGTAAAGATGGATACGGTGAATCGTACCTGTATCCGAACTACCACTATCTTAGATAGGTGTAATGCAGCTACTGACCAGGAGAAAACCGCACTGCGAGCGGGCTTTGCTTCCATTGCGACCGTCACCTCTGTTGATGCAACAGGTTGTGTATGCTCTACAGATTTATGCAATGGTCAGCTCAGCATTAGCGTCAAGAGATTCTCTTGGCTGGCTGGGCTGGTCCTGGCGGTGCTGGCACGTCAGCCCTAAAAGCGCTGTGCTTCCGCTTTTCAGTTTCAAGAAACACAAAAATATATATAATCGTATGACTAAATACTACCGTTGTTATTAAGAATGGATACATGTTTGTTTACGTTTTTAATAATTCGGTGAAAATTTACATTTACTGTACGTGTGACTCTTGAATAGTTCCAGAAATTGAAAGAATCAGAATCATAATCCATTATATACAAAGCTTATAAGAGCCGTATCTACAAAACAAGAATTCATTTATTCAGATGATCGGAGAGACTTCAGTCAGATGATTTATGACATGTCCACGTTGTCCTAAAATCCACAAAAATGATGTTCTATGTTCGCTGGCCCGTTGAATTCTTGTTATAAGTGCATTCGTTGCACAAATAAAGATTTTTTCCAAGAGTAACTGATTTGTATGTGTATCCCTAATAGGTTTGTCATTGTATTGACAGCTTTACCTCATGCTGAATGTATTTATTTATTTATCTATTTGAGTGGTGTTTTACGCCTTACACGAGAATATTTCACTAACACCACGGTGGTCAGCAATATTTCGAGAGGAAACCGGGGAGATCCTGGGGGTAACCAGTGACTAGCCTCATGTTCAAAGCTGATCAAATTAATAAACTGTACCTAGAGCCAAATTAATGAACTTTTCTTACTGTTTAACCATACTCATTTATATTATACATGTATAAACAATACATAGTTTCATCCTATCAAAATGAAAGACATTCTGAGAATATATCTGCGAAGGGGCTCCAGCTGCTATTTATTTATTTATGGTGCCACTTCACATTTCGCGAATTTTGTGTCTATACATTAGGATATCAGTAGAGAATAGTATTACTCCCATGTTTCTAGTATCATCTTTAAAGAAGACACAATCCCTTCGGGTTTTATGACGTCACTTCCGATTAGTTAAAATGATTTTCAGAATTAGCCTCATTACACATAACAAGGTTAAAAATTTCTGACAGAATCTGTAACTTACTTACTTTTGTGGAGACACATAATTCAATACGGCCTCAAAGTTACTTGACCAAATCTGCGCAAAAGCGACGGTGTACAATGTTAAACCTTCCATAAAACATGCCGGCACCTTGCTTTCATGAATTTCTGCTCCACCCTTTAGTTGCCAACAGTGGAAAAGGTGGGGGATAGCAGTAATACTAACAGAGCCTCCTGCGAAGGGCTGTCCTTCCAACATGCCCAACATCGGTGCCTGGGAGGGTTATCCAGGCCTTCTGCTTCGCGCGTACACGGTCATTAGGAAAAGACAAGATTATAACGCACAATAACAAGTAATCCAAGAATAGTAAAGTTCTTCAACATAACTACATATCTTTACATCTGACTCCTCAAACTTTACCCTTGTATTTTATTACCGTGTCTATTATTAAATAAACACGTAGATGATGTCGTCTGCTTCTGTGGTTGACAAATACTTTCTCATCAATGTAAAACCCAATGTTGCTTATTATTTGAAAAGTCTTATTCAAACGCTGTAAACTACGGCTCAAAAATAACAATGACTCAACCTCACTCATGAACATTTCTCTCCGTGTGTACCCACGTCATGCTACCGTTAGACCAAAACCACAGATCACATTTTCATTACACTAAAACCTTACGTGATACAACCATTACACCAAAACAACAGGTCGCAATTCCACTACAATAAAACCTTAGGTCATACTTCCATTACACCAAAAGCACAGATCACAATTCCATTACACTAAAACATTGAGCCATACTTCCATTAGACCAAAACAACAGTAGGCAATTCCATTACAATAAAACCTTAGGTCATACTTCCATTACGCCAAAACCACAGGCCGCAATTCCATTACACTAAAACATTGAGTCATACTTCCATTAGACCAAAACCACAGGTCGCAATTCCATTACACTAAAACCTTAAGTCATACTTCCATGAGACCAAAACCACAGGTCACAATTCCATTTCACTAAATCCTTAGGTCATGCTTCCATTACACAAAAACAACAGGTCGCAGTCCCATTACACTAAAACTTTAGGTCATACTTTCATTAGACCAAAACCAAAGATCACAATTCCATTACACTAAAACTTTAGGTCACACTTCCATTACATCCAAACCACAGGTCACAATTTTATTACACTAAAACCTTAAGTCATACTTTCATTAGACCAAAACCACAGTTAACAATTGTATTGTTCTAAAACTCTACGACTCTACTTCCATGAGGCCAAAACCGCAGATCACGATTCCATTACACTAAAACGCGCAGGTCAGTCACCGAAACCAGACATATTTCCACCAGTCTAAAACCACATGCCGTACTTCCAATAAACTGAAACGTCAAGTTATATTTCTATAAGCCTAGGGGTGAAACCACAGATCATACACTTTATCATTAGTGTCACCGTGTAGGAATGGGCGGTGCGCAAAGTCTGTCGTTCAAGAGGACTGTCTGTTGAAAGTCCAGATTTTACAAGTTCTGGATACCAGTGGTGAGTTAAAGCTAATGACACTAACAGGTCCTTGTTACTCAGCTTACTGCACTGATTTTATTTACTCACGTGCTCAAGAATTACTTTGGGGGCTTACTCGACGACTTCAGTTTTAAGTGCATCTTAATGGACCCAAATCTTTCATCGGTATCTGTCGAGGACTGCTTGTTCGTAAACAAACACACTGTCACCTGGAAAATTCGGCCTGAAAGTTGAAAGTTTGGAGCCTTACTAACACAATAAGGCATAGCTGAAAGCTGTAATTTTGCACATAAGCTGTATTTAACGAACTCGATCATACTGTGGAGTTTCAATATTTAAACATTATCCCGACTAACGTGCTTCGAATGTACTACCTCCATGTTATAAATTTTATTGAATCGACCGATACGGCAGATGTCAGCGTGTTGAATAAGGTGGCAGATCATTTAGGTATTGTTAGGTTGCGTACGCGGTTACATATAACAAGGCCAAAAGTCCCACACAGCCGCCGTCCTTTATCCCATGGCTCCAAAACCGAATATAAACTAGACTGTAGACAAGATATAAAAACCATACTTGGCCTACTTACATTTAAAATACAGGGTTTACATATTGTAAACAAGTAGCTAAATTCCAACCTATAAAAATGGAGAAATCACTAATAATTAAATTGAATTTTTTTGATGTTTTCTATATAAACATGTAGTTGCTAGTAAGGCGGCTTATCAGGCTGTTTATCAGTAAATGTAGCTAATCGGTTTACATAATCACAGCAATTTTTTCACACAAGGAATAACTTTTTACGAGAAAAATCATACTTACACAGAAAAACATTCTTAAAAGGAAAATTTTTTTCATGGCAAGAATATTTCCACTGCGATTGGAATATTTTCACGGCGACTTAAATATTTGCACAGTGGTGGAAATATTAATCCACCAACTGACCTGACTGAATTAAGATACCTTTTGAGAACGGTTAATTACCTTGGCTAAAATCTCCCAAATTTGTCCGATTTGCTTAAGCCCTGTTTAGCTGTCTACGATATGAAACTGACAACAAAGGCTAGCACACACACATTTCTATGTGGACTTGGCCGTGTCTTATTGCAGTTTCAAGGATCGGGGTGGAAACCCTTTGTGTACGCGCCAAAGACATCTCTAGACATGGAAAAGGGTTACGCACCCAAATTGAAATAGAATGTCTGGCATCAGTAGGGTGTTGTGAGAAATTTTTACGATATCTTGTGTAACTTGATTTCATTTTGTCTCAAAGTCGACCACAAATCGCTTGACAAATCAATAAACAGACAGGATATCAACCAACTGCTAATTCCGGAGGCTCATGATGTTCAATCCAATTGCGAAAAACGGAAAAACTTTCGGTTTTAGGAAATTTAAATAATTCCATGCAGACTACAACTTTCAACACACAACACTCCACACTGTCATCAAGCAGACTACAACCCCCAACACACAGCATTCCACACCGTCATCAAGCAGACTACAACTCCCAACACACAACACTCCACACCGTCATCAAGCAGACTACAACTCCCAACACACAACACTCCACACCCTCATCAAGCAGTCTACAACTCCCAACACACAACACTCCACACCCTCATCAAGCAGACTACAACTCCCAACACACAACACTCCACACGCCTATTTTAGTGTTTCGTCAGCAGTTTCTAAACAACAAATGTCAGAGTCAGTGCAATATTCATTTGGGATGCCGAAATTTTTATGGAAGTGAGAAGACGGCATCTCACCCGACATCGCTTAAAATTAATTAAAGCTCGAGATGCAATTTTTCTCGGAGTTTTTTACAATTGAAGAATTTATATTTTACGCCTTAGTAATTCTAGCATACAAAGAATGGTTATTTTCTGTTTTCCAAAAATACAGTAAAATTACTCAAACGCCGTATTCAAGCGGAGCTGCTTTCTCTGACGTCTGCGATAACTAAGTCAGCACTGCTTTCATCTTAGAAGCCACCGCTACAAAACTCAGGCATAAAATCCAGCGACAGTCGAATGGCAGGATTAGCCTCAGTGGTGCTTGTTTTTATTTCCGTTTGTTTCAGAAATAAGCACGAATCTAGTTGTATAGCATTCCTATTGTAATTTTGTAAACGTTTTATAGGGGTCAAAATCACCAGCACAACTCCTCCGGAGGCGACAACCCGACCCAGGAATACAGCGGCTGTATATGTGCACTTTGGCTATTTAAACAGTGGTACAATACAATATGGGTGCGGCGATCCAGCTAAAACTTGCAATGAAATTTCATTCAAAGATCATTAGCTGATTAGGGAAAAAAATGATTTAAGCATATGGATAAAATTCAGAATATCTGTTAGATCACGTGGCTGGTCAAACAGCCCAAAAAACGTCAGAAGCTGCTTCATATATTCGATGGGCCTCCGTGGCTCAGTTTTTTAGCGCGCTAGCACAGCGTAATGACCCAGGAATCTCTCACCAATGCGCTCGCTGTGAGTTCAAGTCCAGCTCATGCTGGCTTCCTCTCTGGTCGCAATCTTGAAGATCTGGCTGCAGCCTGCAGATGGTCGTGGGTTTCCCCTGGCTCTGCCCCGTTTACTCCCACCATAATGCTGACCGCCGTCGTAAAAGTGAAATATTCTTGAGTACGGGGTAAAACACCAATCAAAAAAAAAATAAATAAATAAATTCATATATTCGCTATAAAAGATACCGAAAGTGTTTGTTGACAGATATGCAGAGTCTAAACAGGGCGTAATTCGCTCACAGCAGGCCAAGGAA
Source organism: Liolophura sinensis (assembly GCF_032854445.1). Classification (NCBI taxonomy): domain Eukaryota; kingdom Metazoa; phylum Mollusca; class Polyplacophora; order Chitonida; family Chitonidae; genus Liolophura; species Liolophura sinensis. The sequence continues at coordinate 15,277,755 of NC_088299.1, read as the reverse complement.
CCTGATAGCATAGACTGCTTACAACTCTGAATATACGGGTGCAGTGTCACATAGTCCAAAATCTGTGGATTCTAGGATCAATGTATTTTATTGAATGTACTGGTTATCTGTTGCACAGAGAGCGATTCCGTTACGCCCGCGTTATAGGCGTATAAAATACGACTCCTACAAAATACAGATGTCGGTATATTCACACGGTTATTTTTTTAATTGGGTAGATTATACTTGGATGATGAAACAGAATTGTAACCACAATTTCAAATAACTGATAAAATTATTGAAAACAGATCTAAACAATATATACGGTGAAAGACGTCATTTTTCCCCAAATAATATTGTTTTAGGTGATCCTTTTAACAAAATAAAGTTTCTTTCGTTTTAACTGAGAACTATATGATTTATTATTCAATTTTAAAGAGTAAGCGTTATAAATATTTTAACCCTTTTTAGTTAAGAATATGTTCTGAAAATGTTCCAATATAAGTAATAACTAAATCAGTACTGCAAGCCTGTGTTCCTATAGTCGGGATGTCGTGGTTTGTTAACTATAAATCACCGTAGGTCTACATTTGCTAGCATTCAGATAAAGTTATCTTTCTTATATAAATAGCAAAAGTTAACCTCTCTTCCTGAAAGGAAGTGAGTTTCAAAAGTTAAGCAACAACAAACATGAGTTTCTCGCCGCCTAACCAGGAGTTCACAGACAACCGAAGACAACCGATGGACACTAAGCTGCTAACGTCTGAGCAGAGTTTTGTCCCTTGAGCTGATAGCCACTTTCGATCGATACATTTTTGACCACTGAACTGAGAGTCCGGGGTGAAATGAAAGCATCACCACGCTTGTGCCATTCTGTGGGCATGTTTGGTAAGATTTGTTACACAGACTCGGTGGTTGGAGGTTTCATTCCCTTAAACCCATACAGGTAAGCTAGAAATTCATAAAAATACACTTCGATCATTTTACGGTATGAGTGGAAATTACACTAACAGAAGAAAAAACAACGCCACTTTCATTGGATAAACTGTTTACACATCAAATCCAGGATGAGGCGATTTAAGTTTTGAACGATCTTTCAGTTTTCACAGGGACTTTCTACTTGGGAAAAACACAAGATGAACATTTAAAACCCTCAGGCTATTGAAAGTAAAAGAGATTACGTTTTATTATAATTATGGGCAGGTACCTAACATGTCCATTAGTTCCTTCTCCACCTACTCACCTTTATAATGAATTCACCATCCATCCAGCTCACTCGCCATACTGACCTCTCCACCTACCCACCTCCATAAAAAATTTAACATTCATCCAGCTCACTCGCCATATTGTCTTCCCCACCCACCCCACTCCCACAATGAATCCAACACCCATCCAGCTCACTCTATATATTGAGTGCTGTGGTGACTAGGCGAGATTTGAAGCATGTACAGTTCTTAGTTCAGTCGTTTTCATCCCCTAGTGTTTAAAGCGTCCGCCTCGAAGTCAAAATATCCAGAATTAACCTCTGAACTTAAAGGGTATGGGCTCGACCTGAAAAAAGAAGGCACTGTATATACACGCACACAGAATGACACCTCGTGTTCATATGACTGAAAACTTGTAAAGAACGAGGTAAAAACCCAAGAATACACAAATATACTTCGTTATCTTCATGCCATCTGAATAAGTAGAAGTATTTCTTACTTGTGTAGTAATTACATTTCCATGTCTCCTGTGTGTCAAACCATTTCTGTCCCACATATGTCCCAAGTACATGTCCATCACACATGTACGTCAAACCATGTCTGTCCCACATATGTCCCAAGTACATGTCCATCTCTCCTGTGTGTCAAACCATGTCTGTCCCACATATGTGCCAAGTACATGTCCATCTCTCCTGTGTGTCAAACCATGTCTGTCCCACATATGTCCCAAGTACATGTCCATCTCTCCTGTGTGTCAAACCTTCTCTGTCCCACATATGTCCCAAGTATATGTTCATCTCTCCTGTGTGTCAAACCATGTCTGTCCCACATATGTGCCAAGTACATGTCCATCTCTACTGTGTGTCAAACCATGTCTGTCCCACATATGTCACAAGTACATGTCCATCACACCTGTACGTCAGACCATGTGTGTGCCACATACGTGCCAAGTACATGTCCATCACACAGGTACGTCAAATCTTGTCTGTCCCATATATGTCCCAAGTACATGTCCATCTCTCCTGTGTGTCAAACCATGTCTGTCCCACATATGTCCCAAGTACATGTCCATCTCTCCTGTGTGTCAAACCTTCTCTGTCCCACATATGTCCCAAGTATATGTTCATCTCTCCTGTGTGTCAAACCATGTCTGTCCCACATATGTGCCAAGTACATGTCCATCTCTACTGTGTGTCAAACCATGTCTGTCCCACATATGTCACAAGTACATGTCCATCACACCTGTACGTCAGACCATGTGTGTGCCACATACGTGCCAAGTACATGTCCATCACACAGGTACGTCAAATCTTGTCTGTCCCATATATGTTCCAAGTACATGTCCATCACACCTGTAGGTCAAACCATGTCTGTCCCACATACGTGCCAAGCACATGTCCATCACACCTGTACGTCGAACCATGCCTGTCCAACAAATCTCCCAAGTACATGTCCATCTCTACTGTGTGTCAAACCATGTCTTTCCCCCATATGTGTGAAGCACATGTCCATTACACCTGTACATCAAACCATGCCTCTCCCACATATGTGCCAAGTACATGTCCATCTCTACTGTGTGTCAAACCAAGTCTGTCCCACATATGTACCAAATACATGTCCATCTACCCTGGGTGTCAATCCAAGTCTGTCCCACATATGTGCCAAATACTTTTCCATCACACCTGTACCTCAAACCATATCTGCCCCACATATGTGCCAAATACATGTTCATCACACCTGTACATCAAACCATCTCTGTCAGACATATGTGCCAAGTCCATGTCAATGACACCTGGACACAGACTCCCATTACAACTTCCGTTTCTCAGGAGGGACAATTGTAGTTCTGTGAATTTTAGGGTATAAAGTCTTTTTTTTTGCTCCCAGGCGTCCATTTTTGGTGCACAGGTGCATGCTTGGTATTAAAATGCTGGAAACTGTCTAATCTTTGAGGAGGTATGAGCTTTATTGATGAAAGTTTGAAGTCCTGGGTGAGAGGACACAAGGTGTGAGGTAGTGATGAGGCTGCGAGTGACGTCCCCTTGGCGTTGCTAGGCACGCCTCCCAGCTGCCGGCATGGAAAGGTTCAGATTTTGACGGTCAACCTATGTCAAGATTTTTATGGATTCTTTCTCACAGGCTGGGCCAGGTATGCACCAAAGCTTATTGGCCACGGAATGTTTGGGACTGAGCTACAGCACTAGACGTTAACATTGTTGCTTATGGAAAATTAATGGGGGTCCCAGGCCTGTACTGACGAAGTCACCAAAATGTGAAAAATGTCACTATGCGCTTAGATTTCGCAGCAGCCTGATAATTTTTAGTGGGTATGTCTGTGATGTGTTGCCCATTGATTGAGTCGTTTTATAGCTTCTTGGGGCTATTTTTTTTTTGAAAATATCCATTTTGGGTGCAAAATCGGTAAAATGCTGTTCAGTGTAGGGTAACATGTGTATAGGCATCCTGAAATGAACAACATGCAACGTTCTAGTATTCCTACGCTTGAAAATGGAGACGTTGAGAGCAAAAATTGCTGCAAAAATTGAAAGTTTCAGTGTTTATAGTGAAAACGGAGCCTGTCCAGTGTGGACTGGACCATTGACGAGGGATGGTCGATATGGCTTTGCCTCCTACAAAGACCCTGTCACACATCGATGGAAGAAGAAACATATCAGTAGACTTGTTTATATGGTCAGACAGGGGCTGTCACATTTAGATCCCAAGCTTGATAGTTCACACGTGTGCCACAACACACGCTGTGTGAATGTGGACCACATAAGCTTGGAACCGCATTGTGTTAACAATAATAGGCAGCGCTGCTGCAACGTAAAGCGCTGTCTCGGCCATGGGCAGTATGCAAGGTGCATGCTGCATTTAAGACTGAGCAAGTTCGTTTCCCCTCATTTAAAAATAATAAATAACAGATGTGTTTCAGATTTTGCTCAATTTCTGTTATCATTTTTTAATTTCTTTCATAAGCGACAACAGCAGTGACAAATTACATACAAAACTGGCGGTTACAAATATCTAGTGTATGTGTGATCTGTTGGGGTGTTGTCCAGTTGTCCCTTGGCATAGTCAGTTTTCTCTTCTGGATTTGAAAGCCTGTACTCAATGTGCTCTCGGACTTTTCTGGCTCTATTGCGGAGTGCTCTCCCCTTAACTGTATGTTGCTTCTTATAAACCTTGTGGTACTGGTTCACCCTTTCAGTCTGTTGTACTGTTTTCTCGCTTCTAGGTGAAATACTGGCACCGACAGCTTGGAGTTTGGCAGCGGTGGACTTGTCCTGGCCATTGTTAAGTCTGTGGATTGTGACGTCCCCTTGGCGTTGCTAGGCACGCCTCCCAGCTGCCGGCATGGAAAGGTCCAGATTTTGACGGTCAACCTATGTCAAGATTTTTATGGATTCTTTCTCACAGGCTGGGCCAGGTATGCACCAAAGCTTATTGGCCACGGAATGTTTGGGACTGAGCTACAGCACTAGACGTAAACATTGTTGCTTATGGAAAATTAATGGGGGTCCCAGGCCTGTACTGACGAAGTCAACAAAATGTGAAAAATGTCACTATGCGCTTAGATTTCGCAGCAGCCTGATAATTTTTAGTGGGTATGTCTGTGATGTGTTGCGCATTGATTGAGCCGTTTTATAGCTTCTTGGGGCTATTTATTTTTGTAAAATATCCATCTTAACATTGTTGCTTATGGAAAATTAATGGGGGTTCGAGGCCACCTCTACGTCAAACCATCTCTGTCCCACATATGTGCCAAGTACATGTCCATCTCTTCTGTGTGTCAAACCATGTCTGTCCCACATATGTGCAAAGTACACGTCCATTACACCTGTACGTGAAACCATGTCTGTCCCACATATGTGCCAAGTACATATCCATTTCTCCTGTGTGTCAAACCATGTCCGTCCCACATATTTGCCAAGTACATAAAAATCACTTCTGTGTGTCAAACCGTGTGTATCCCACCAGTGTGCCAAGTACATGTCCTCTTCTGTATGTCAAACCATGTGTGTGCCACATACATGTATGTGCCAAGTACATGTTTATCTCTCCTGTGTGTCAAACCATGTCTGTTCCACATATGCGCCAAGTACATGTCCATCTCTTCTGTGTGTCAAACCATGTCTGTCGCACATATTTGCCAAGTACATGTCCATCTCTCCTGTGTGTCAAACCATGTCCATATATCCATATGTCCATTTCACTTGTGTACCAAACCATGTATGTACCACATATGCACCAAGTACATGTCCATTCTACATCTGTGTCAAACCATGTCTGTCCCACATATGTACCAAGTCCATGCCCATCTCTCCTGTGTGTCAAACCATGACTGTCCCACATATGTGCCAGGTACATGTTTATCTCTCCTGTGTGTCAAACCATGTCTGTCCCACATATGCGCCAAGTACATGTTCATCTCTTCTGTGTGTCAAACCATGTCTGTCCCACATATTTGCCAAGTACATGTCCATCTCTCTTGTGTGTCAAACCATGTCTGTCACACATATGTCCATTTCACTTGTGTACCTAACCCTCCTGTAGGAGATTACTTTTATCACGTGAGCTCTCTTTCAGAACTTTTCAATTCTGTAGAAAGTGATACTATTTTTGACTTTCTTTCTGCCATTGGTATGGCAGGAAAGCTGTAATTTTAAACTACCGTCTGTGTTTGTTATGTGACTTCTGGCGTCCTTTTTGACTGAATAGTAAATGAATTATCCGTAGTAGATCGACTACGTGACGTTTTATTGTCGCGATAAAACTGAAATATTGTTGAGAGCGACCTCAAAACTTTCACTCACTCACTCACTCACTCACTCTGTGTACCTAACCATGTATGTATTACATATGCACCAAGTACATGTCCATTCTACATCTGTGTCAAACCATGACTGTCCCACATATGTACCAAGTCCATGCCCATCTCTCCTGTATGTCAAACCATGTGTGTGCCACATATGTGCCAAGTACATGTTTATCTCTCCTGTGTGTCAAACCATGTCTGTCCCACATATGTGCCAAGTACATGTTTATCTCTCCTGTGTGTCAAACCATGTCTGTCCCACATATGCGCCAAGTACATGTCCATCTCTTCTGTGTGTCAAACGGTGTCTGTCGCACAAATGTGCCAAGTACATGTCCATCACACCTCTTTGTCAATCCATATGTGAGCCACATATCTGTCAAGTAAATGTCCATCTCTTCTGTGTGTCAAAACATGTCTGTCCCCCATATGTGCCAGGTACATGCCCATTACACCTGTACGTCAAGCCATGTCTGTCCCACGTATGTGCCAACTATATATCCATCACACCACTGTGTCAAACAATGTGTGTCCCACAAATGTGCCAAGTACATGTCCATCTCTCCTGTGTGTCAAACCATCTCCATCCAACACATGTGCCAAGTACATGTCCATCACAACTATATGTCAAACCATTTCTGCTGTATGACAAACCATGTCTATCCGAGAAATGTGGCAAGTACATGTTATTTAAAGCTGTGTATCAAACCATGCCTCTCCCACATATGTGCCAAATATACGTACATCCTACCTTTATGTTAAACCTTGTCTGTGCCTCATAGGTGCCAAGTACATGCCCATCCCACCTGTTTGTCAAACCAAGTCTGTCCCACATATGCACCAAGTACATGTCCATTCCACCTGTGTGTCAAACTATGTCTGTCCCACATATGTGCCTAGTACATGTCCATCTCTCCTGTGTGTCAAACCATGTCTGTTCCACGTATGCCCACTTTACTTAAGTACCAAGCCATGTCTGTACCACATATGTGCCAAGTACATTTCCATTCTACATCTGTGTCAAACCATGTGTGTCCCACATATGTGCCAAGTACATGTCCATCTCTCCTGTGTGTCAAACCATGTCTGTTCCACATATGTCCATTTTACTTGTGTACCAAGCGTTGTCTGTACCACATATGCGCCAAGTACATTTCCATTCTACATCTGTGTCAAACCATGTGTGTCCCACGTATGTGCCAAGTATATATCCATCTCTCCTGTGTGCCAAAGCATGTCTGTCCCACATATGCGCCAAGTACATGTCCATTCCACCCGTGAGTCAAACCGTGCTTGTCCTGCATATCTGCCCAGTATGAGACTATCCTCGGCTGTGCGTCAAACCATATCTGTTCCACACATACGCCAAGCCCATTTTCCAACCACCTGTTTGTCGAATCATGCCTGTCGCTCATCTGTGTTAAGCCCCTATCCATCCAAACTGTTTGTCAAACCATGTCTGTCTCACATATGTGCCAAGTACATGTCCATTTCATCTGTGTGTCAAATTATGTTTGTCCCAAATATGCACCAAGTACATGTCCCTTTTACCTGTGTGTCAAACCATGTCTGTCTCACATATATGCCAAGTACATGTCCATTTCACCTGTGTGTCAAATTATGTTTGTCCCACATATGTGCCAAGTACATGTCCATTTCACCTGTTTGTCCAGTACTTGTCCATTTCACTTGTGTGTCAAACCATGTCTGTCCCTCATATGTGCCCAATACATGTCCATCCTACCGATGTTCAAACCGTGACTTTTCCACATATGTAACAAGTATATGCCAAGTACATGTCCATCCAATCTGAGTGTCAAACAATGTCTGTTCAACATATGTTCCAAATACATGTCCATCCCCTCTCTATGCCAAACCATGTCTGTCCTACATATCAACCTAGTATGAGTCCATCCTCGCGTTTTTGTCAAACCATGTCTGCTCGATATATACTGTAAGCCCATTTTGACACCACCTGTGTGTCAAAACCATATCTGACCCACATATGTGTTAAGTAATGCTCATCGCTCCTTTGTGTCAAACCATGTCTGTCCCACGTGTGTAACAAGTACATAATCATCCTAGGTGTATGTCAAACTCTGTGTGTACCATATATCTATCAAGAATATGAACATCTCTCCTGTGTGTCAAACCGTGCCTCTCCCACGTATGTAACAAGTCCACGTCCATTACACCTGAGTGTCAAATTATATCTGTCCCACGTATGTTCAAAGTACAAGCTCATTTTTCCTGTGCGTCAAACCATGCCTGTCGCACGTCTGTGTCAAGTACATGTCCTTCGCTCCTGTGTGCCAAACCATGTCTGTCCCACGTATGTACCAAGTACATTTCCATATCCCACCTTGATGTCAAACCATATCTGTCCCACATATACACCAAGAACATGTCACTTCCAACTGTCTTCCAAACCGTGTCTGTCCACCATATGTGCCAAATACATGTCCATCCTATCTGTATGTTAAACAATGTCTGCCCTACATATTTCCTCAAGTCTATTCCACCTGTATGTAAAACCATACATAAGTCCATCCTACATGTTTGTTAAAGCATGTCTATATATCATGTGTGCCAAGTGCATGTCCATCCCATATGTACACACCATGTTTGTCCCACACATCTGCCAAGTACATGTCCATTCCACCCGTGTGCCAAACCATGTCTGTCCCACATATGTACCCAGTACATGTCCATCCCACCTTTGTGTCAAACCATGTCTATCACACATGTGCCCCAAGAGCATGTACATACCCCGGTTGGATGTCAAACCATATCTGTCCCACATATGCACCTAGAACATGTCTATTCCAGCTGTGTGTCAAATAGTGTCTGTCTTACATGTGTGCCAGGTACATGTCCATCCCACCCGTGTGTCAAACCATGGCTGTCCAATACTTGTGCCAAGCACATGTCCATTCTGCCTGTGTTAAACCTTGTCTTTCCCATATAAGTGCAAATTGCATATTCATCCTACCCCTGTGTTAAACCATTTCTGTTCAACATATCTGTCAAATGCATGTCCATCACATCTGAGTGTCAAATCATGTCTGTCTAATATTTGTGCCAAGCACATGTCCATCCTACCTCTGTGTTAAACCATTTCTATTCAACATATCTGTCAAGTGCATGTCCATCACATCTGAGAGTCAAACTATGTCTGTCTAATATTTGTGCCAAGTACATGTCCATCCTACCGCTGTGTTAAACCATTTCTATTCAACATATCTGTCAAGTGCATGTCCATCACATCTGAGTGTCAAATCATGTCTGTCTAATATTTGTGCCAAGTACATGTCCATCGTACCTGTGTGTTAAACCATTTCTATTCAACATATCTGTCAAGTGCATGTCCATTACATCTGAGTGTCAAACCATGTCTGTCTGATATTTATGCCAAGTACATGTCCATCACACCTGTGTGACTGTACTGTATTCTTACTATTCTCCTTTATTTCAGTACGCTCGAACATGGTATCAGTGGATGTATGACATTGGAGTCTACAAATAGTGTCGTATGGGAATGTTGTGTACAGGCCTTTATCTAAGGATTTAGGTCCCGACCTCCAAACTGTTTTCCACGACCAGCAGGAAAAGAACTGTGTTACAGGCGTTGTCTGTTGTCTACAGTTTTGTCATCCAAGAAAGTACCTCGGCGACAGCGATAATTCGTCGAAAATAACAGTGCTATTTTTACCAGAACTCATATCATGTACTGTAGCATTTCACAGATACTTTGCTAATACTCTGTGATGTTCTCCATGATAGTGGCAAAGCAAGTGGCCTTTACATAGCGAGACGTTATGTTTAGGTCGACTCGACACATGAGCATGAGTTACAGAAAACACTTTGTTCGATAAAATACATTTACAAGCTCTGTTGAAAAGAACTGATATCATAGATGTTTGATCATGCAAGAGTGCGACTTTCAAACAAATTCAATGGTAAAGGGATTATATGTACGCCTGAATTCTGCTTCGTGAGCAACCACACGTTTAGTCAAAATATGACATTTTTATTTCTTAAAGGTGGGTTACAACATGCGTTGGACGCCAGTGACTGTACACATAAGCGTGTGCTGCAAGCCCTGTTGGAGGGAACATATCATGGATTGTAGATCATGTATGAGTGGGACTGTGGCACTAAACAAACACCCATGTGATCTTTTAGTGACAATATTGTCAAGATATCTGGAAAATACACTCTAGGCTACAAAAGTGTTTGTCACCTTGAAAAAACAGACATAAGTTTTGCCCTGTCTTTGCAAATAACATTTGTGGCGATTGTTGTACGTGTACGTGGATTGACTGGATAATTGGAAGACAGGTCTCGAGAACGCGAGACTCGGGTTCAACCCCGAGCCATGCACATTCATTAAGATCAGGAATGTCGGTAGATTGCAGTTTCTATCCCTATATAGGCTTCTTGGCTTGGTATAGGTCATGCGTTGGTCAGTCCAGGGTCTGGATTACCGGACAAATAACATGGTGACCAAGTCTATTACCTTGAACTGTTACATAAAATGTATCGGGTCGTGAATTGCATCCAACATATTACCCGAGTATTTGTTTGGTTAAAACATCATTTTCATGAACGACACACCCAAAAAACGCAAAACCATTTTCCTAGAAAGCTGGTCTCCATACCAGGGTATGTAATGGCAACAAGAAAGAACAGTTACAGTATAGTGACATCGGTCCGACCAATACTTTAGCTTTACTCCCTCGTTCTGAACAGCTCAGACGGCTAAGAGCCAGCTTACTGCTGCCCGGCTCTTCACCAGTGAAGCCGTGTGATCGAATCCAGCTCTCATCGGTTCAGCAGCGGCATTGTGTTTGGCAGTTTGTCGTCTGTCTTGGTTTGGCGTTCGCTTTCGTCAAGCAATGTAGTTTCCTCCACCCAAGATCCTCATCATCACCATTAAAATGAGAAATTCTTGAACAGGGCGTTTAACATCACTCAAATAAATAAATTAATCATTCTGAGGCAAAGTAATGAAGTACTGAAAAGTTTAACTCGGTAAAGTCGTTTTCGTAATGGAGATACAGGTTTGTAGATTAAGACAACTCCACCATTTCTTCTTGAGTGTATTTACTATCTGGGACTGGCACATTTCGACTGTGCTGTCCTCCGCTCCGTTGAGTAATACGAAAAATGCTTACAGTATATGCTCATGAGTAATCTTGTCTTCATACATACTTGTTGTTCGTGAGAAAAAAGGCAAAGGTCACCGGCGTATCGTGTCGGTCATCAGACGAACTTCATCAGCCGCCATATTCAATAACCGTGACTCTGTTCCTGGAACTGCCTACTGTTCCTAAACTAAAAGTATTTTCTTTTTTCTCTGTGGCTGTTATTAATGTACATCTGTTGTCTCTGTCCATAACCATTTTAGCTGTGTAAATCTCCTTGGCTTAATGCCTCACGTTCTAGGAGTGTATCTTTTTCTAAACGATGCCGAGTGCGGTGGACTCGATTCAAAAATGACAGTTAGGGAAGTTCGGCTGCTTTCAATGTGTGAATTAAATTGTGGTTAATGCTGATGTCATGGTGTTCATTATTCAAGATTAACTCGGCGATATAAGGCTAGAATGAAATCAGGATTAAAGGAAACTTGTATTATATCAAACAGTTTTGACAATATTGAGAACAGCTCTTTGGAAAACAAAATCGTGACCCGGTTCAGCTATGGAAGAGTATACAGATATTTGTAAAAGTTCAGCGAGGAACTGTGCTGTAGATCTGAGACCTTGTCATTACTGTGTACTGGACAATAAACGGACTGAAGAGAAATATATACCATCCACTTATCAACAGCACAAGGCACCAGAAAATCATGACAAACGGCAAGACTGTTACGCAGTCGTATAACCCAAGATATAAAAGGCAAGTATATGCCTCTAAATGTTTTATGTGGGATACTATTGGTTACATGGTTATTCAATAGGATAGGATAGGATAGGCAAATATATGTCAGTAATAATCCTAACGCCAGTATGGGGATTATTGACATTATTGACATTATATATTTGCATATCCTATCACTGAGTAACCATGTAACGAATTCATCCTGCAAAGACTCATCAGTTCACTGCAGAAGATCGATACATAGGTGATATGGTCAATATTGGACTCCAACAAAGGGAGAAAGTCTACTCAACTGACACATCTGACTTCGTCTGGAGGATTCGATAATTTATCTGTACCGCACGTGAGCTCTGTAGGCGTCTCAAATATATCATTGTTATGTACTTCCTGAACATACGGGCAATATATCAGGTAAAATCCATTACTAAAGGCAGGAATGATCACAAAAAGACATGATTAAATTACCATATGTGCCTGGACTTGAAAATTACAGGTACACGGAAGTCTTATTAGGAAGATATTAGAAAATTGAATGAAAAGAAGCTTTTTTAAATTATACATGGACGTTCAGCCCACATTTAATAAGAGGATGCATTACTCCGTCAAGGTGTTGGGCAAGTTTATTTCTTTATGCGGACAATGTACTATATTAAGTTCTTCTCAAGACATTTTCAATGACAAAGAATAAGTGTGCTCATTAATAAAAACATATTGCAACACTAGCAACATCTTCAAAGGGAGATAGAGATTAGCGGCATCCTTTTTTTCCTCTTGTTTTTTCATTGGGGCATAAATGGGAACTGTGGGCACTTCTTTGTGTACCATTAGAGTACCTCTATATTACGTAATAGCCATGTATAAGATATCGCAACCAAACACCTTGGTGGTGTCCAACGGCAGCCGCCAATTGCGCTGGTAAACCATCCATAGCCATTTATGTAATGTATCGCCAGAGACCCTCGTCCCCCCCCCCCTCCCGCCCATATCCTAGTAAATCGCCTATGTTCCTCTTTTAGACAGCCAAAATATACTCACTCATGATTGGGGTGAAGAGAATCCCCTCAGGCCAGATTATGGTAACCAGGCTATCTCTTCATTTTTGACAGCCAAACAGTACCCACTTATGGCTGGGGGAAAGAGATTCCTCCCAAGCCATATCCTGGTAACTCGGCTATGTCCACTTTTTGCAGAGCCAAAAAATACCCACCAATAACTGGGGTAAAGGGTTTCTCCCAGGCGATATCTTGGTAACTCGGCTATGTCCACCTTTTGGACAGCCAAAAAGTATTCTGGGTAAAGAGGTTCTTTCCAGGCCATATCTTGGTAACTCGGCTATGTCCTCCTTTGGGAAAGTCCAAAAATACCCACTTTTGACTGGGGTGAAGAGGTTTTCCCAAACCATATCCTGGTAACTTCGCTGTCCCCCCTTTGGGAGAGGAAAGAAATATCTACTTATGACTGGGGTAAAGAGACTCACCCCAGGTCATATCCTGTTAACTCGGCTATGTCCACCTTTTGGACAGCCAAAAAATACCCACTTATGAATGGGTAAAGAGATTCATCTTAGACCATATCCTGGCAGCTCGGCTACGTCCTGGGGCTAACTGGGGCAAAGAGAATCCTCCGAGGCTATGTTTTGGTACTCGGTTATGTCCACCGTTTGAACAGCCAAAAGACACTCTGGGTAAAGAGATTCTTCCCAGGCCATATCCTGGAAACTCGGCCAAATCTATCTTTGGGAAAGCCAAAAAATACTCACTTATAACTGGAGTAAACAGGTTTCTCCTAGGCCATATCTTGGTCAGTTTGCTATGTCCACCTTTGGGACAGCCAAAAAATACTCACTTATGACTGGATTGAAACATTCATCTCAAACCATATCTTGGTAACTCTTGTATGCCCTCCTTTAGGACAGCAAAAAATTACCCACTTACGACTGGGGTGAAGAGGTTCTCCCAAACCATATTTTGGTAACTTCGCTGTGTCCCACCTATGGGAGAGGAAAGAAATATCTACATATGACTGGGGTAAAGAGACTCACCCCAGGTCATATCCTGGTAACTTTAGTATGTCCACCTTTTGGACAGCCAAAAAATACTCTGGGTAAAGATGTTCTTCCCAGGCCATATCCTGGTAACTCGCTTATGTCCACCTTTTGGACAGCCAAAAAGTGCTCTCGGTAAAGAGGTGCTTCCCAGGCCATATCCTGGTAATTCGCTTATGTCCACCTTTTGGACAGCCAAAAAGTACTCCGGGTAAAGAGGTGCTTTCCAAGCCATATCCTGGTAACTCGTCTATGTCCACCTTTTGGACAGCGAAAAAGTACTCTGGGTAAAGAGGTTCTTCCCAGGCCATATCCTGGTAACTCGGCTATTTAAGACTTTGGGACAGCCAAAAAGTACTCTGGGTAAAGAGGTTCTTGCCAGGCCATATCCTGGTAACTCGGTTATGTCCACCTTTTGGACAGCCAAAAAGTACTCTGGGTAAAGAGGTTCTTCCCAGGCCATATCCTGGTAACTCGGCTATGTCCACCTTTTGGACAGCCAAAAAGTACTCTGGGTAAAGAGGTTCTTCCCAGGCCATATCCTGGTAACTGGGCTATGTCCACCTTTTGGACAGCCAAACAGCACTCTGGGTAAAGAGGTTCCAGCTTTATATCCTGGTAACTCGGCTATGTCCACCGTTTGAACAGCCAAAAAGCACTCTGGGTAAAGAGGTTCCAGCTTTATATCCTGGTAACTCGGCTATGTCCACCGTTTGAACAGCCAAAAAATACTCTGGGTAAAGAGATTCTTCCCAGGCCATATCCTGGTAACTCGGTTATGTCCACCTTTTGGACAGCCAAAAAGTACTCTGGGTAAAGAGGTTCTTCCCAGGCCATATCCTGGTAACTCGGTTATGTCCACCTTTTGGACAGCCAAGAAGCACTCTGGGTAAAGAGGTTCTTCCCAGGCCATATCCTGGTAACTCGGCTATGTCCACCTTTTGGACAGCCAAAAAGCACTCTGGGTAAAGAGGTTCCAGCTTTATATCCTGGTAACTCGGCTATGTCCACCGTTTGAACAGCCAAAAAATACTCTGGGTAAAGAGGTTCTTCCCAGGCCATATCCTGGTAACTCGGCTATGTCCAGCTTTTGGACAGCCAAAAAGCACTCTGGGTAAAGAGGTTCCAGCTTTATATTCTGGTAACTCGGCTATATCCACCGTTTGAACAGCCAAAAAATACTCTGGGTAAAGAGATTCTTCCCAGGCCATATCCTGGAAACTCGGCCATATCTGTCTTTGGGACAGCCAGAAAATACTCACTTTTAGCTGGGGTGAAGAGGTTTCTCCTAAGCCATATCTTGGTCAGTCGGCTATGTCCACCTTTGGAACAGCCAAAAAATATTCACTTATGACTGGATTAAAAGACTGATCTCAAACCATATCTTGGTAACTCTTATATGTCCACCTTTAGGACAGCCAAAAAAACCCACTTATAACAAGGGTAAAGAGATTCCTCCTAGGCCAAACATATAAGTCAAAAAACATGCCTACTGTCTGCTGCAAGTGCACAACTCTATCCCACCCCACCATGATCCTCAAATAAACACTCTTAAAAAGGTATTAAAGATTTCGCACATTCTGGAAATTTAAATTAAGGTTATCATTACTTATATATCATTTTCCGCCTGACCAGAATAAGCAGGGGATTGTGGGAGCTATGAACTCACGTGTTATGGTTTATCCTCCCCCCACCCCTCCGCCCCATGTCACATTCGATACTATACAAATGTTAGGGTATATAGAAGAAAGAATCAGGCAGCTTGACGATAAACATTTTACTATAAACGAATAACTCAAAATAGAATAACGCAATTTTGATGGAAATTGGTCGCCATTCGCACACAACCCGGATCACATATGGATACAGAGAGGCTCTTTGCTATATCTTGCATCCGGATGACATGTCAAGTGACTCAACCAGTTCGAGACAATGTTACACATGGATGACAGGTATGACAACCACGCATTCCTTCAATAAGGGAAAAACCCATCATATATCTCTCTCTGTGTGGAGAGATACCGCAGACTTAACATCTCGTCTCCGACTGATCTCGTTTCGGTTGTGTTCTTCTGTGAACTGGTCTTAAAAGTGAATAGCCAGTCTAATATTGGGACGAGCCTGGAGTTTAGAGGGTATATGCAAAGAACGCTCACAAACTACTCAAGTGACAGGCCCTAACATCAATTACAATAAGGTTAATAAAGTTTGCAATGTGTAAATATGCAGCAGGAACCCAATGGCGAGCTTAGTGCACAACACACTTCTCAGTAATAGCTAAACCTACTTATATGGGACATCGATCATTATATTATCTGTAGGTCGCCATGACACGGTTAATGCGATTGACTTGAGCCATATGTACCTGTGTAACACTTGTGTAATGAGCTCCACACTGTATACTTCACTTTACAGTGTTTTACCCCCATAATAATAATCAACCATGAACCCAGTCTCTGGTTTTGTTGTGTTTTTTGATGTTTCAGAAAGCAATGGTTGCAATGTAACTTTAGCACTGGTTGTTCTGTAGGCACATAGCGATATTATATTTGTCAGTAAGTTTTATTCTTACCAAGTTGTTCAAAAGGAGTTAACAACGGCTGCATGAACTGCTGCAACGCCAAAGTATTCCACCACGAAAGACAAAAAAAAAAACAGAAACATATCAACAGCATATATAAAGTGGTTCATGAAGGTGCCTGCAATATTACAGCCGACATTAGTACTTGTTAGCTGAGTGTTTACCTTATGAGGGTACTGCAACGAAACGTTGAGTTTATATCGGAACTCGGTGTTTTATTTGAAAACCACCTAATTTTAATATTCAAAACATAAACAAGACATAATTTAAACATTCTTTGAGTTAATGCTCTTGTTATTTGCTATGTATACATGTCTATAAATGCAGATTGCAGAACCACTGCTAACACCAATGGCTGCTGTCTATCCGATGCTTCCGAAGATATACGAAAGAAGTATGTTACAAATCTTTTGTTTACCGTAAAAAAAGGGAATAAAAAAATTCTTGCTGGTGACCATCAAGTGGTAAGTTAACTGACTGGTGTCAAGAAAACCCTGTTGCAATAATAACAAATCAGTTTAATTTCACGTAAAACTTTTATTCTGAAATTCTCTTGAAGCCATAGCACACAGTAAAAGGTAACTGATTAGCATGTGATTGCTAATATACAGCGACACTGAACTTTGTCCCTCTTCGCATTTCGGGCTTGTCGATTGCATCAACTGCATAGACTTACAGCCCCAAAAACACTTCGTTCAGAAAACTTATGATTAATCGATGTCACTTAGCAGTGAAGGTGCAGAGGGAGCGGTACCACGTGATTTGTGATGTCGCTATTAGGTGGCAGTCTAGACGGTTGCTATCAGCTACCACAGCAGAGCCACAAAGCAATTGAAATTATAAGAAGCCTGATATCAGGGTATTTACGAGCGAAGATTTAAAAAACAAAGCAAACTTGAAAATCCAGGGAGACGAAAGGTTACTTCTAGAAAGTAACCTCCCGAGCCCTCTATAATACCTTGTGACTCGGGGTGCCTGGATCCAGTTTGTGTGTGGCTCGTCTCTAGTCGCGTTCAGTCAGATAACACAGGTGTATCCAGGCCCTACTGAAGAAAACTTTGGGTGAATTGCTATAAGGTAAACAGTTTGTATCGATTGAATAGTAGATTAGTGCTTCTTATATACAGCATAAATTGTAGGAAAATGTCTTCGCCACAGAAGGTGTCTGGGTGAAGCTAGTTTACTGGTGTAAGAAGGATGGTGTAACTGCAGTTGTGAACTTATTGGCGGGTCTTAAATTATTCGACAAATTAGAAAAGTTTTTAAAGAAAAACAACGACATCAAGAGTACAATGTATTACAGAGGTCACTTAGTGGATTATAGTTCGTCTGGTGTCGCTTTTTTAATGAAAATGAGTGCATATAAATGAGATGGTCTTTAACCATTTTTACAAACATCTTCTAACTTCCTAAAAAGCGTTTTGGTGATAGATTTCTTTTCGACGTTCAATGTTTCCAAATTGTAGACTATGCTTTTGTTTTCGTTGCACATCTATTACATGTGCACATATTATGCAGTATGCAAACAGGTAAAACATGTCTTATAAAACATGTTGTATAATGATTTGCTATTGTTTACTTGTCTACACATTCAAGTGTGAGATCACTCTTAAAACTTTGCCGTGAACAGACGAAAATCCAAATTCTTTCATTCTCACATTTTTTTTGTAGTGAAGGCCTCAAGTTTTGGCTTACGGGGTGATGCGAGTTGTGGAATATCTGTAATCTATAAAATTATACTGTATATTTTTCAGGACAGGAAACTGTACTCATACACAATGGGATGCCTGAAAGAACGACTGTTGATCTTGGCCATCTGTCTGTCTGTCAGTCTGTCTGTAGTAACAGGTAAGACAGTTTTGTTTTCACAGTGAGCACAGTGTCTGGAAAACCATACGGTATTACAAGAGGAGGGTGTCATCCCATTTTTAGTTTATGTGTACATTGTACATTTTCCAATCCAAACAAGACAAAGACTATGGTCATTTCAGATGAAGTTTTCTGAAAAAAACCTTAAACTGTAGTCTGTATTTGTATTCCTGAAATAAACCACAGTCAGGTGATAACTCCATTACAGTACAGCGCGCGCATATTGAAATATTCTCTGTTATATAAAGTTTTCAACTGGCATTTTAATATGAACACAGTTAACCTGCAGCATATTTATACAAATTAATTTATGGTGGGGTATTCCGCTATAAGTGCCAGTGCCAACAACAAGAATCGTCCTGTTACTTATAAATCGGGTATATATGTACTCCTGTTCTAGTAATTTGATAATTTGTATTACATAGACATGTTCCACACAAACAACAACGTTATGATTTTTGTTGTGGGTGATTACATTTTTTTGTTTCAGCTCATTAGTGAGGAAAATACATTAAAGTATAACTAATAAGGCCAGGAAATCACAACAAGTGTGTATATGTCCGTTGTTTTTTTATAATCAAGGATATTTAGACAATAAATGTTCAACATATTCGATTTTTTTTAGTATTAAAGGAGAAGAAATTATAAAAATGATGCCACAATCAGATGAAAGAACGTCAAAACTTATGGTCTTTAATACATTTCTGGATTTGTTTTTGAAGAAGAAAGGTTATTTGAAAATATTTTTGTACGGTGGGTATTTAGGACAAACTCTTGGTAATTATCGTTGTTGTATAATAATGTTCTCAATAAGAATGTGATGCTTGTCTAATATAGTTATTTGAATGTAAATTTGTTGTTTATATCGACACATATGCATTTAACCTAAATTAACCTAATAATTATGAACTTATAAAAAGTATAAATATGATCCAAATTGAAGCTAAATAAATATTTATTAAACCTGTGTTACATCCTCATTGATAACATTATTAACCACAGACTATAAATACCAAAAGTTGGTCCCAAATACCCACCAGACAAAAATTATTTCCAAGTGCCTTTTTCTCTTTAAGAAAAAATCGGAAAAAATATTGAAGGCCACACTTAGGAATATCTTCGCAATCTCTCATCTGAACTTTATGTCATTTTATGATTTTTCCACCTTAAAGGCAATGATATGTTAACATTTTCATGTGTTGGCATTTACAAGAACATACTGTGCATAATGTGTAGCAGTTAAGTATCACTTATGTGGAAAAACATCTTAGTTTGCGCACTTTGTAAGCAGTGTTATGTATATCCGCGAGCGAGTAATTGTTTTCCAAAAGGACATAATATTGTGACGAGCTGACGGATAGAATCGCATTATATAATGCCGTTGTCCGGTCAAGGATGTCTTGTTACTCTAATGACCTACACTGGGTCGGGTCACCAATAAGACCTTGAAAGAGGAAGTTGTAACTTCCTTGCTTGACGTTCAGCATGAAGGGGATATTGCAAGCACTGGTTGATCCGTATCAATATAATGGCTCTGGTAGGGCGGCTCGCTTCCCTTCGGTAAGTCGTCTCAGTGAAGCAGCACTAAAAATAAGCGGTGGAAATCCTTCCTGCAACAATGAGGCACATTGCATGCACTCTAAGGATTCCTTCGTCGTCATATGACTGAAAAATTGTTAAGCACGGCGTTAAACCCAAGCACTCACTCTCATCGCCCACATGTACTAGGCATATACACAGAAATAAATCAGTGTGTTAATTTTAACAAAAAGTATGTTGACTTAGTGATGATAAATTGTATTCTATTATAAAATAATACCGTGTCATATTCAACATAATAAAGTGTTAGTCTAATGTATGTTTTGTGTTGAATTTGAAAGGGTATCACTATCGGAGAGTAAAGATGAGAAACAACTGGCTTGTTTATTTCTAAGATCAGCGACAGACCTTGGACAAACCAAGAAACACGAATAAGTTCAGTACATATATGGTTGAGACGGGTAATCCCGACTGATATAAAATGCCAAATATGAGGAAAAAATTCAGGAACAGTTCATTCATCGTGCAATGTGACAGAGAGTTTGTTAATCAGTTTTGTAAAATTCAGAAATATATCAAAACAGCCATACGGAATTAAATCAAATGCATATCGCACGCACCTGTACTACATAATAAGTAGTTAAATCAAATAATAGTCAATAAGACCAAGACAACTGTTTACGTAAATAAACAATGAAATTTCTCCATGATATTACATTAAATAACAGACGCAAAAATATACCGCCATTATCTCGCAAATCTTGTGAAGGTATGTAAAATGAAGATCGTCCACTAAAACAACCATTTGAATTTTGTAGTATACAAATGAAAGTAACGGTCGCGCAAAAGTAAATAACTTATATAATTTAACAAAATACACAAATAACTGAGAATAATGTACAAAACAATACAAATATTACATATAAATAGGCGAGTCAGTCCACCTATATATAGAATCCACAGTTCTCAATCTACGGATGATAGTCCGACAACTGCACAGGCTATAACTTATACAACTGATAGAACATATGTGTCATATTTAACAGAATAATCTGTTGCAATAGCAGATTATTTTTAGTGTATAGATTGTACCTGTTAAACCAGTTCTGACATCACTGGTAGTGAAAGTAAAAGTAGATAGTCGTTACTTCAGACTCCAAATTAAAGTCTTTAAATGCTGGGCGAGTGTATTACAAAGATTCTCACTCTGTTTTCGTCGCTAATGGTTTTATTTACTCTGTATTGTAGTTAATATACAACAGATATATCAGATAAACCTACATTCTGTATATGGGATTTCACCAGTTCTGACCTATTACATGTAAGCCAGACACATATAGTTGATAAATATTTCATCCATTTATTATCAGGGGAATTAAGCCTGCCTGTTTTCGTGTAATTCATAACTAGACGTGACATGAATTGGCGAAAGTCCGGTATTGAACTTTAAAGGTTTCATTTTTAATTTAAACAAGCAACACTTCTTTAGAGTAGACATATATAGTGATAACGCGCATTTTTACTTGAGTGCGTGTATTTGTATGATGGAGGACGCCACAAAAACCTATACATTTTACTGGTCATTATTGGGTTGTGTGGCTGTTTCCACAGTGGCTGATTCCACAAAACCAGTTTTGACTTATGTCAAAAAATTTGGAATATGATTTTATGGCTTACTTTTGAGCCGTGTAAATTAATATTTTGACCAGTAACATCATCAGTAACATGTGTCAAAATTTCAACTCTCAAAATCGAAAACTAAACAGGGAGACTACGTTTGAAATTGTCTTTGTGTCTTTGTGTTTTATATTCCCATTTCACCCACTAATTTATTGAACTGGTGGAATAACAGCGCCCTGTGATTTTCATTTTAAGGGGAGAAACAAGTGTATACATCTAACTGTTTATGGTTCCCCGATTACGGAAACATACAGATAGATTTGGTTTTTAACCCGTGATATCCGTATTGCATGCTTTCACTAGCTCAATCAATCTATTAATTCTAGTTGTAACAGTGCATTACTGTAACTACAAAACCAGAAGATTTTGTCCCGAGTGAACATTCGCAACTTATAATGGTTAAACGGATTAAGAATCGACGCTGATTGGCTTACATTGGAGATAGGATTTCCTGGGTTAAATCGTGCAGCTTTGATTACGCCTGATTGAACGTACCATACCATTTTCCACGCAGGCAGATTGTTTTCATGGGAACTCATGATGACACGTGCCTTACCAATGTAGGCCCTGGTAATCTAACAAAAACATTCATTGTATTGAAATTTGTGTGTTGAGGGTGTGTTTGGGTGTGTGTGGGGGGAGCGGGGGTGGAGAGGGGGGGATGGGTGGGCAGAGGTCAAACAATAACAGTCTAGTACAAAAACTTGATTTAAACCTTCTTTTGCAAACGAATTACGTGTGTTGTGAAAAGCACTGAAATACATGACTTATGACTGTCATTGTTTCCTGAAATGGTTTAGTAGCAAAGATAAAAACAGTCGTAAGAAAACTCATTTAAAAAAACTGAAAAGGTAGCTGTTGGTAAATTTATGGGCCTCCGTCTGCTAGTCTAGATTTGGCCGGAGATCTCACAAGGGGCGGGTCAGGGGAAATACATTTATCTAATTGACCAGTGTTAATATCGGTTAACTGTCAGTTACCTGTAGACATTTATGCGCAAGAGACTGTGAGTTGTCAGTCCAGTGCATGTTAATCGCCCGTCACAGCAATGCAAGAGCTAGGTTTGAACACATGGTACATTTAGTTTCAGAAACTTTTTCACAGCGTGATTTCTGTGTTTATCTGAAGTTACCCGATTTATTAAGGCGGGGAAATAAAACTCTTTTAAAATGAAAGGGTAGTTTGTCTTGTAACAATATCACACGTGCGTAAAGCGTGGCAAACTTCATTGTCACTTTTCAGGAACTTGAGGACTGACACTTGCCAATCAGACGCGTATCGCTGAAATAAACTGGTATATCTATGGGGCTGTGAACGGACAACACTGAGGTCTGCAAGTGTAGCAAATAAATTTAACCTGTCAACCTGAGAAGTAATACGTCCAGTTGCCTGTTTTAAGACATTTTTGAAATGTACAGGTCTGGTGCAATTGTAGCTTGAAACTTTCTTCAATTTAGTTCATGAGTAAAAATAAAGGCGTCACAGAATGAGAAATCTTGCAGCCCTACTGTCAAGAAACAACCTAAGCCTTCGTTAAGTTTAATGCAACGGGGGAATAGGTGGCTGACAGACTCAACTTTCAGAACAATGGCTGTAACCTAATCTATATACTGATCGTACGCCATGATTTATATTCTCCGGGAACGTAAATACTGGTCCTTAACTATATACTGAATACACCAAACTTTAACCTCTCCAGGAACGTACAAGCTAGTGCTTAACTATAGACTAAATACACCAAAACTGAATCTCTCCAGGAACGTACAAGCTGGTGCCTAATTGTATACTGAATACACCAAAAATGAATCTCTCCAGGAGCGTACAAGCTGGTGCTTAACTATGGACTAAATACACCAAAACTGAATCCCTCCAGTAACGTACAAGCTGGTGCCTAATTGTATACTGAATACACCAAAAATGAATCTCTCCAGGAGCGTACAAGACGGTGCTTTACTATAAACTAAATACACCAAAGTTTAATCTCTCCAGGAACGCACAAGCTGGTGCCTAATTGTATACTGAATACACCAAAAATGAATCTCTCCAGGAGCGTACAAGATGGTGCTTAAATGTAGACTAAATACACCAAAGTTTAATCTCTCCAGGAACGTACAAGTTGGTGCATAATTATAGACTGAATATACCAAGATTTAATCTCTACAGGAACGCACACGCTGGTGCTTAACTATAGACTAAATACACCAAAACTGAATCTCTCCAGGAACGTACAAGCTGGTGCTTAACTATAGGCTAAATACACCAAAGTTTAATCTCTCCAGGAACGTACAAGTTGGTGCATAATTATAGACTGAATATACCAAGATTTAATCTCTACAGGAACGCACAAGCTGGTGCTTAACTATAGACTAAATACACCAAAACTGAATCTCTCCAGTAACGTACAAGCTGGTGCCTAATTGTATACTGAATACACCAAAAATGAATCTCTCCAGGAGCGTACAAGATGGTGCTTAACTATAGACTAAATACACCAAAGTTTAATCTCTCGAGGAACTTACAAGCTGGTGCTTAATTATAGAATGAATGTACCAAGATTTAATCTCTCCAGGAACGCACAAGCTGGTGCTTAACTATATACTGAATACACCAAGATTTGATGTCTCCAGCAATTTATACCTAGCTTACACCAAGGTTTAATCTCTCCATAAGGATGTATAGACGGCGTCACAGGAACGTACAAACTGACGTTGAGGTATATACCGACCCTACACCAAGGTTTAATCCCTCCATAAGGATATATAGACCGCGTCACAGGAACGTAAAAGCTAACCCCTCTATATATCGACTTTACACCAAGGTTAAGTCTCTTCATAAGGATATATAGACCACATCACAGGAACGTACAAGCTCACGCTGAGCTATATACCGACCTTACACTGAAGTTTATTCCCTCCATGGAGATATCTAGACTACATAACAGAAATTTGCAGACTGTGTGAGTTAAGGCAGAGTATGGGGACAACCAACAATCAAGTAAATAAATACAGGAAGAGAAAATCTGTCAGAGAATTAGATGTATTTACGGAGTAACTCTGCACGTTTCTTTCTTTAGGCCTGCGGTGCTATGTCTGTAACTATTACCATCTAGAATCATCCGATGGAAGCGTGAACCAAACCTTGTCTGCAATCGTATCCTCTTCTGACGAGGACTGTAAAAACAGTGGTACCAGGCAACAAACGTGTCCCTCCGATAGTGGGTACAAATGTGTCAAAGTGAGTGCCACAGTGGAACTTTCGGTGGTTGGAGGTAATTTTCGTCATGTTTCCCAAAAACTAATTTGATTTAGTTGACAAATATACATGTATACAATATAAAGCATTACTAAAATTCTTTGAAATTTTGGTGAATTTTCAAGGCAATTTTCAAGACATGACGATACCGTAATACTTTTCCTTTGTGAATCGCCCTGTCCTATTTGCCGAGTTTGGCATGACGATACCGTAATACTTTTCCTTTGTGAATCGCCCTGTCCTACTTGCCGAGTTTGGCATGACGATACCGTAATACTCTTCCTTTGTGAATCGCCCTATCCTACTTCCCGAGTTTGGCATGACGATACCGTAATACTTTTCCCTTGTGAATCGCCCTGTCCTACTTGCCGAGTTTGGCATGACGATACCGTAATACTCTTCCTTTATGAATCGCCCTGTCCTACTTGCCGAGTAACTTATTATCTATGTGAAAAAGTTACTTTTCCTACAGTCTTTCTTCTTTGACAAACTCTATACCTGATGCCTTTCTTCAAGAAATACCTATCAGCATGGATATATCACAAACCTGTCATCTAATTTTCTGCTTGGTAAAACATGATTGCAAATTCTGGGATTCTTGGTATTTTATAAGCCTGTACTACTTCTTCTGTACATTTATTTTCGATGATGACACCAATACAGTGACTGAAGTGTGATAGAAGTCATAACTTTAAAATCAATATTTTTCAAATGCTTACTGATGGTTTATCTTATGATAATGACGTTTTGTGATTGTTTGTTTTTTAAATCAGAGGACGTAAAGGTGGATACGGTGAATCGTGCCTGCATCCGAACTACCACTATCTCAGATAGGTGTAACGCAGCAACTGACGAGGAGAAAACCGCACTGCGAGCGGCCTTTGCTTCCATTGCGACCGTCACCTCTGTTGATGCAACAGGTTGTGTATGCTCTACAGATTTATGCAATGGTCAGCTCAGCATTAGTACCAAGAAATTCTGTTGGCTGGCTGGGCTGGTCCTGGCGGTGCTGGCACGTCAGCTCTAAAAGCGCTGTACTTCCACTTTTCAGTTTCAAGAAACACAAAAATATATATAATCGTATGACTAAATACTACCGTTGTTATTGAGAATGGATGCATGTTTGTTTACGTTTTTAATAATTCGGTGAAAATTTACATTTACTGTACGTGTGACTCTTGAATAGTTCCAGAAATTGAAAGAATCAGAATCATAATCCATTAAATACAAAGCATGTAAAAGCCGTATCTACAAAACTAGAAAACATTAACCCAGATGATCGAGGAGACTCCAGTCAAATGATTTATGACATGTCCACGTTGTCTTAAAATCTACAAGAATGATGTTGTATGTTTGCTGGACTGTAGAATTCTTGTTATAAGTGCATTTGTTGCACAAATAAAGATTTTTTCCAAGAGTAACTGATTTGTATGTGTATCCCTAATAGGTTTGTCATTGTATTGACAACTTTACCTCATGCTGAATGTATTTATTTATTTATCTATTTGAGTAGTGTTTTAAGCCTTACACGAGAATATTTCACTAACACCACGGTGGCCAGCAATATTTCGGGAGGAAACCGGGGAGATCCTGGGGGTAACCAGTGACTAGCCTCATGTTCAAAGCTGATCAAATTAATAAACTGTACCTGGAGCCAAATTAATGAACTTTTCTTACTGTTTAACCATACTCACTTATATTATACATGTATAAACAATACATAGTTTCGTCCTATCAAAATCAAAGACATTCTGAGAATATATCTGCGAAGGGGCTCCAGCTGCTATTTATTTATTTATGGTGCCACTTCACATTTCGCGAATTTTGTGTCTATGCATTAGGATATCAGTAGAGAATAGTATTACTCCCATGTTTCTAGTATCATCTTTAAAGAAGACACAATCCCTTCGGGTTTTATGACGTCACTTCCGATTAGTTAAAATGATTTTCAGAATTAGCCTCATTACACATAACAGGGTTAAAAATTTCTGACAGAATGTGTAACTTACTTACTTTTGTGGAGACACATAATTCAATACGGCCTCAAAGTTACTTGACCAAATCTGCGCAAAAGCGGCGGTGTACAATGTTAAACCTTCCCTAAAACATGCCGGCACCTTGCTTTCATGAATTTCTGCTCCACCCTTTAGTTGCCAACAGTGGAAAAGGTAGGGGGTAGCAGTAATACTAACAGAGCCTCCTGCGAAGGACTGTCCTCCCAACATCGGTGCCCGGGGGGGTTATCCAGGCCTTCTGTTTAGCGAGAACACGGTCATTAGGAAAAGACAAGATTATAACGCACAATAACAAGTAATCCAAGAATAGTAAAGTTCTTCAACATAACTACATATCTTTACATCTGACTCCTCAAACTTTACCCTTGTATTTTATTACCGTGTCTATTATTAAATAAACACTTAGATGATGTCGTCTGCTTGTGTGGTTGACAAATACTTTCTCATCAATGTAAAACCCAATGTTGCTTATTATTTGAAAAATCTTATTCAAACGCTGTGAACTACGGCTCAGAAATAATAATGACTCAACCTCACTCCCGAACATTTCTCTCCGTCAGTGCCCACGGCATATTGCCGTTAGACCAATACCACAGATCACAATGTCATTACACTAAAATCTTACGTGATACTTCCATTACACCAAAACCACAGGTCGCAATTCCATTACAATAAAACCTTAGGTCATACTTCCATTATACCAAAACCACAGGTCACAATTCCACTACACTAAAACCTCAGAACATACCTCCATTACACCAAACAACTGGTTGCAGTTCCATTACACTAAAACTCTAGGTCATACTTCCATTAGACCAAAACAACTGGTTGCAGTTCCATTACACTAAAACTCTAGGTCATACTTCCATTAGACCAAAACAACTGGTTGCAATTCCATTACACTAAAACTGTAGGTCATACTTCCTTTAGACCAAAACCACGGATCACAATTCCATTACACTAAAACCTTAGGTCATACTTTCATTAGACCAAAATCACAGAAAACAATTCCATTACACTAAAACCTTAGGTCATACTTTCATTAGACGAAAACCACAGATCACAATTCTATTGTACTAAAACTCCAGGTCATACTTCCATTAGGCCAAAGTGAGTGAGTGCTTGGGGTTTAACGTCGTAGTTAATAATTTTTAGTCATACCACGACGAAGGAATGCTTAGAATGGGTGTAATGTGCCTCCTTGTTGAAGGACGGGTTTCCAGCGCTCTTTTATCTAGTGCTGCTTTATTGAGACGCCTTACCGAAGGCAACTATGCCTCCCTGCCCGAGCCAATATACTGATACGGATCAACCAGTCGTTGCACTATCCCCTTCATGCTGAACTCCCAGTGAGGAAGTTAGAACTTCCTCTTTTAAAGTCTAAGGTGTGCCTCGACTCATTATTTACCCTGGATCTACTGCTCCCGAGGCGGACCATTAGGCCAAAACCACAGATCACAACTCCATTAGACTAAAACTTTAGGTCATACGTCCATTAGGCCAAAACCACAGATCACAACTCCATTACACTAAAACTTTAGGTCATACGTCCATTAGACCAAAACCACAGATCACAATTCTATTACACTAAAACCTTAAGTCATACTTTCATTAGACCAAAACCACAGATAACAATTGTATTGTTCTAAAACTCTACGACATACTTCCATGAGGCCAAAAGCACAGATCACGATTCCATTATACTAAAACGCCTAGGTCAGTCACCGAAACCAGACATATTTCCACCAGACTAAAACCGCATGCCATGCTTCCATTAAACTGAAACTTCAGGTTATATTTTTATTAGTCTAGGAGTGAAACCACAGATCATTCACTTCCATCAGTGTAACCGTGCAGGTATGAGGTGGTATGAGTGGCAGTAGATTAACAACATTGAACGAGGTAGTCGGATGAGTTAGGAAAAATTTTGTTTGCCCTGAAATGTTTTCAGACGTTTGTTTGGATCTGTTCGACTGTTTTTTTGTTTTTTTTTTGTTTTTTTTTTTTTTCGTCCATACGCAGTCGCAGTTCAGAGATCTGGCTGTTGATATGTAACAAAATCAGAACGCCTTTGTTTACATCCTTCATAGCCGACAGTCGACGTGTCTTGATAACGGAATTTCCCGATCACCTGAACTTTCAGGACTGTGCGGTGCGCAAAGTCTGTCGTTCAAGAGGACTGTTTGTTGAAAGTCCATATTTTACAAGTTCTGGATTCCAGTGGTGAGTTAAAGCTAGTGACACTAACAGGTCCTTGTTACTCAGCTTACTGCACTGATTTTATTTACTCACGTGCTCAAGAATAACTTTGAGGGCGTGCTCGACAATTTCAGTTTTAAGTGCATCTTAATGGACCCAAATCTTTCATCGGTAGCTGTCGAGGACTGGTTGTTCGTAAACAAACACACTGTCACCTGGAAAATTCGGCCTGAAAGTGGAAAGTTTGGAGCCTTACTAACACAATAAGGCATAGCTGAAAGCTGTAATTTTGCACATAAGCTGTATTTAACGAACTCGATTATACTGTGGAGTTTCAATTTTTAAAAATTAATCCGACTAACGTGCTTCGAATGTACTACCTCCATGTTATAGATTTTATTCAATCGACCGATAAGGCAGATGTCAGTGTGTTGAAAAATGTGGGAGATCATTTAGGTATTGTTAGGTTGCGTACGCGGTTACATATAACAACAAGGCCAAAAGTCCCACACAGCCGCCATCCTTTATTCCATGGCCCCAAAACCAAATATAAACTAGACTGTAGACAAGATATAAAAACTATACTTGGCCTACTTACATTTAAAATATAGCGTTTACATATTGTAAACAAGTAGCTAAATTCCAGCCTATAAAAATGGAGAAATCACTAATAATTGAATTGAATTTTTGGGATGTTTTCTATATATACATGCAGTTGCTAGTAAGGCGGCTTATCAGGCTGTTTATCAGTAAATGTAGCTAATCAGTTTACATAATCACGGTAAATTTTTCACACAAGGAATAACTTTTTACGAGAAAAATCATACTTACACAGAAAAACATTCTTAAAAGGAAAATTTTTTTCATGGCAAGAATATTTCCACTGCGACTGGAATATTTTCACGGCGACTTAAATATTTGCACAGTGGTGGAAATATTAATCCGCCAACTGACCTGACTGAATTAAGATACCCATTGAGAACGGTTAATTACCTTGGCTAAAATCTCCCAAATTTGTCCGATTTCCTTAAGCCCTGTTTAGCTGTCTACGATATGAAACTGACAACAATGGTTAGTACACATACATTTCTATGTGGACTTGGCCGTGTCTTATTGCAGTTTCAAGGATCGGGGTGGAAACCCTTTGTGTACGCGCCAAAGAAATTTCTACACAGGGAAAAGGGTTCCGCACCCGAATTGAAATAGAATGTCTGGCATGAGTAGGGTGTTGTGAGAAATTTTTACGATATCTTTATTTTCAGAGGATGAGAGAGAGAGACAGGAAAGCAAAATCGTCCAGTGAGCGATACTTCAATTTTCAACATGGTGGCCAAAATCTTCTAGAACTTAAACCAGGACAAACAGTTTAGGCAAAATTAGAAAACGATAGAGAGTGGACAACAACAGAAAGGATAGCTCCCAAGCCGTATAAAACAGAAAGCAGTCAAAGTCAATATCGTCCTAATAGGCGGCATGAGAAGCCAACATCGAGTCAGTGCAATATTCATTTGGAATGCCGAAATATTTATGGGAGTGAGAAGACGCCATCTCACCCGACAACGCTTAAAATTAATTACATTTTTTTTACAATTGAAGATTTTAAATTTTACGCCTTAGTAATTCTAGCATACAAAGAATGGTTATTTTCTGTTTTCTTTTATAAAATACAGTAAAATTACTCAAACGCCGTGTTCAAGCGGGGGTGCTTTCTCTGACGTCCGCGATAACTAAGTCAGCACTTCTTTCGTCTTTGAAGCCACCACTACAAAACTCAGGCATAAAATCCAGCGACAGCCGAATGGCAGGATTAGCCTCAGTGGTGCTTGTTTTTATTTCCATTTGTTTCAGAAATAAGCACGAATCTAGTTGTATAGCAATCCTATTGTAATTTTGTAAACGTTTTATAGGGGTCAAAATCACCAATACAACTCCTCCGGAGGCGACGACCCGACCCAGGAATACAGCGGCCGTATATGTGCACTTTGGCTATTTAAACAGTGGTACAATACAATATGGGTGCGGCGATCCACCTAAAACTTGCAATGAAATTTCATTCAAAGATCATTAGCTGATTAGGGAAAAAAATGATTTAAGCATATGGATAAAATTCAGAATATCTGTTAGATCACGTGACTGATCAAACAGCCCAAAAAACGCCAGAAGCTGCTTTATATATTCGAGGGGCCTCCGTGGCTCAGTTTTTTAGCACGCTAGCACAGCGTAATGACCCAGGAATCTCTCACCAATGCGCTCGCTGTGAGTTCAAGTCCAGCTCATGCTGGCTTCCTCTCTGGTCGTAATTGGGAAGGTCTGGCCGCAACCTGCAGATGGTCGTGGGTTTCCCCTGGCTCTGCCCCGTTTCCTCCCACCATAATGCTGGCCGCCGTCGTAAAAGTGAAATATTCTTGAGTACGGCGTAAAACACCAATCAAAAAAAATAATAATAAATAAATTCATATATTCGCTATTAAAGATACCGAAAGTGTTTGTTGACAGATATGCAGAGTCTAAACAGGGCGTAATTCGCTCACAGCAGGCCAAGGAAACTGATAGCATTGACTGCTTACAACTCTGAATATACGGGTGCAGTGTCACATAGTCCAAAATCTGTGGATTCTAGGAACAATGTATTTTATTGAATGTACTGGTTATCTGTTGCACAGAGAGCGATTCCGTTACGCCCGCGCTATAGGCGTATAAAATATGACTCCCACAAAATATAGATGTCGGTGTATTCACACGGTTATTTTTTTAATTGGGTAGATTATACTTGGATGATGAAACAGAATTGTAACCACAATTTCAAATAACTGATAAAATTATTGAAAACAGATCTAAACAATATATACGGTGAAAGACGTCATTTTCTCCCCAAATAATATTGTTTTAGGTGATCCTTTTAACCAAATAAAGTTTGTTTCGTTTAACTGAGAACTATATGATTTATTATTCAATTTTAAAGAGTAAGCGTTATAAATATTTTAACCATTTTTAGTTAAGAATATGTTCTGAAAATGTTCCAATATAAGTAATAACTAAATCAATACTGCAAGCCTGTGTTCCTATAGTCGGGATGTCGTGGTTTGTTAACAATAAATCACCGTAGGTCTACATTTGCTAGCATTCAGATAAAGTTATCTTTCTCATATAAATAGCAAAAGTTAACCTCTCTTCCTGAAAGGAAGTGAGTTTCAAATGTTAAGCAACAACAAACATGAGTTTCTCGCCGCCTAACCAGGAGTTCACAGGGAAGACAACTGATGGACACTAAGCTGCTAACATCTGAGCAGAGTTTCGTCCCTTGAGCTGATAGCCACTTTCGATCGATACATTTTTGACCACTGAACTGAGAGTCCGGGGTGAAATGAAAGCATCGCCACGCTTGTGCCATTCTGTGGGCATGTTTGGTAAGATTTGTTACACAAACTCGGTGGTTGGAGGTTTCATTCCCTTAAACCCATACAGGTAAGCTAGAAATTCATAAAAATACACTTCGATCATTTTACGGTATGAGTGAAAATTACACTAACAGAAGAAAAAACAACGCCACTTTCATTGGATAAACTGTTTACACATCAAATCCAGGATGAGGCGATTTAAATTTTGAACGATCTTTCAGTTTTCACAGGGACGTTCTACTTGGGAAAAACACAAGATGAACATTTAAAACCCTCAGGCTATGGAAAGTAAAAGAGATTACGTTTTATTATAATTATGGGCAGGTACCTGACATGTCCATTAGTTCCTTCTCCACCTACCCACCTTTATAATGAATTCACAATTCATCCAGCTCACTCGCCATACTGACCTCTCCACCTACCCACCTCCATAATGAATCCATCATCCATCCAGCTCACTCGCCATATTGACCCCTCCACCTACCCACCTCCATAAAAAATTTAATATTCATCCAGCTCACTCGCCATATTGTCTTCCCCACCCACCCCACTCCCACAATGAATCCAACATCCATCCGACTCACTCTATATACTGAGTGCTGTGGTGACTAGGCGAGATATGAAGCATGTACAGTTCTTAGGTCAGTAATTTTCAACCCCTAGTGTTTAAAGCGTCCGCCTCGAAGTCAAAAGATCCAGAATTAACCTCGGAACTTAAAGGGTATGGGCTCGACCTGAAAAAAGAAGGCACTGTATATACACGCACACCGAATGACACCTCGTGTTCATATGACTGAAAACTTGTAAAGAACGAGGTAAAAACCCAAGAATACACAAATATACTTCGTTATCTTCATGCCATCTGAATAAGTAGAAGTATTTCTTACTTGTGTAGTAATTACATTTCCATGTCTCCTGTGTGTCAAACCATGTGTGTCCCACATATGCGCCAAGTACATGTCCATCTCTCCTGTGTGTCAAACCATGTCTGTCCCACATATGTCACAAGTACATGTCCATCTCTCCTGTGTGTCAAACCTTGTCTGTCCCACATATGTCCCAATTATATGTTCATCTCTCCTGTGTGTCAAACCATGTCTGTCCCACATATGTGCCAAGTACATGTCCATCTCTCCTGTGTGTCAAACCTTGTCTGTCACACATATGTCCATTTCACCTGTGCACCAAACCATGTCTGTATTACATATGCACCAAGTACATGTCCATTCTACATCTGTGTCAAATCATGACTGTCCCACATATGTACCAAGTACATGTCCATCTCTCCTTTGTGTCAAACCATGTCTATCCCACATAGGTTCCAAGTCCATGCCCATCTCTTCTGTATGTCAAACCATGTTTGTGCCACATATGTGCCAAGTACATGTCCATCTCTCCTGTGTGTCAAACCTTGACTGTCCCACATATGTACCAAGTACATGTCCATCTCTCCTTTGTGTCAAACCATGTCTGTCCCACATAGGTTCCAAGTCCATGCCCATCTCTCCTGTATTTCAAACCATGTTTGTGCCACATATTTGCCAAGTACATGTCCATCTCTCCTGTGTGTCAAACCATGACTGTCCCACATATGTGCCAAGTACATGTTTATTTCTCCTGTGTGTCAAACCATGTCTGTCCCACATATGTGCAAAGTACATGTCCATCTCTCCTGTGTGTCAAACCATGTCTATCCCACATATTTGCCAAGTACATGTCCATCTCTCCTGTGTGTCAAACCTTGTCTGTCACACATATGTCCATTTCACTTGTGTACCAAACCATGTCTGTATTACATATGCACCAAGTACATGTCCATTCTACATCTGTGTCAAACCATGACTGTCCCACATATGTGCCAGGTACATCTCCATCTCTCCTTTGTGTCATACCATGTCGGTCCCACATATGTGCCAAGTATATTTTCATCTCTCCTGTGTGTCAAACCATGTGTGTCCCACATATGTGCCAAGTACATGTCCATCTCTTCTGTGTGTCAAACGGTGTCTGTCGCACAAATGTGCCAAGTACATGTCCATCACACCTCTTTGTCAAACCATATGTGAGCCACATATCTGTCAAGTACATGTCCATCTCTTCTGTGTGTCAAACCATGTCTGTCCCCCATATGTGCCAGGTACATGTCCATTACACCTGTACGCCAAGCCATGTCTGCCCCACGTATGTGCCAACTATATATCCATCACACCACTGTGTCAAACAATGTGTGTCCCACAAATGTGCCAAGTACATGTCCATCTCTCCCGTGTGTCAAACCATCTCCATCCAACACATGTGCCAAGTACATGTCCATCACAACTATATGTCAAACCATTTCTGCTGTATGACAAACCATGTCTATCCGAGAAATGTGGCAAGTACATGTCATTTAAAGCTGTGTATCAAACCATGCCTCTCCCACATATGTGCCAAATGTACGTACATCCTACCTTTATGTTAAACCTTGTCTGTGCCTCATAGGTGCCAAGTACATGCCCATCCCACCTGTTTGTCAAACCAAGTCTGTCCCACATATGCACCAAGTACATGTCCATTCCACCTGTGTGTCAAACTATGTCTGTCCCACATATGTGCCTAGTACATGTCCATCTCTCCTGTGTGTCAAACCATGACTGTTCCACATATGCCCATTTTACTTGAGTACCAAGCCATGTCTGTACCACATATGTGCCAAGTACATTTCCATTCTACATCTGTGTCAAACCATGTGTGTCCCACATATGTGCCAAGTACATGTCCATCTCTCCTGTGTGTCAAACCATGTCTGTTCCACATATGTCCATTTTACTTGTGCACCAAGCGTTGTCTGTACCACATATGCGCCAAGTACATTTCCATTCTACATCTGTGTCAAACCATGTGTGTCCCACGTATGTGCCAAGTATATATCCATCTCTCCTGTGTGCCAAAGCATGTCTGTCCCACATATGCGCCAAGTACAAGTCCATTCCACCCGTGAGTCAAACCGTGCTTGTCCTGCATATCTGCCCAGTATGAGACTATCCTCGGCTGTGCGTCAAACCATATCTGTTCCACACATACGCCAAGCCCATTTTCCAACCACCTGTTTGTCGAATCATGCCTGTCGCTCATCTGTGTTAAGCACCTATCCATCCAAACTGTGTGTCAAACCATGTGTGTCTCACATATGTGCAAAGTACATGTCCATTTCATCTGTGTGTCAAATTATGTTTGTCCCAAATATGCACCAAGTACATGTCTCTTTTACCTGTGTGTCAAACCATGTCTGTCTCACATATATGCCAAGTACATGTCCATTTCACCTGTGTGTCAAATTATGTTTGTCCCACATATGTGCCAAGTACATGTCCATTTCACCTGTTTGTCAAGTACATGTCCATTTCACTTGTGTGTCAAACCATGTCTGTCCCTCATATGTGCCCAATACATGTCTATCCTACCGATGTTCAAACCGTGACTTTTCCACATATGTAACAAGTATATGTCAAGTACATGTCCATCCAATCTGAGTGTCAAACAATGTCTGTTCAACACATGTTCCAAGTACATGTCCATCCCCTCTCTATGCCAAACCATGTCTGTCCTACATATCAACCTAGTATGAGTCCATCCTCGCGTTTTTGTCAAACCATGTCTGCTCGATATATACTGTTAGTCCATTTTGACACCACCTGTGTGTCAAAACCTTATCTGTCCCACATAAGTGTTGAGTACATGCTCATCCCTCCTGTGTGCCAAACCATGTCTGTCCCACGTGTGTAACAAGTACATAATCATCCTAGGTGTATGTCAAACTCTGTGTGTACCATATATCTATCAAGAATAAGAACATCTCACCTGTGTGTCAAACCGTGCCTCTCCCACGTATGTAACAAGTACAAGTCCATTTCACCTGAGTGTCAAATTATATCTGTCCCACGTATGTTCAAAGTACATGCTCATCCCTCCTGTGTGTCAAACCATGTCTGTCGCACGTGTGTAACAAGTACATAATCATCCTAGGTGTATGTCAAACTCTGTGTGTACCATATATCTATCAAGAATAAGAACATCTCTCCTGTGTGTCAAGCCGTGCCTCTCCCACGTATGTAACAAGTACAAGTCCATTTCACCTGAGTGTCAAATTATATCTGTCCCACGTATGTTCAAAGTACAAGCTCATTTTTCCTGTGTGTCAAACCATGTCTGTCGCACGTCTGTGTCAAGTACATGTCCTTCGCTCCTGTGTGCCAAACCATGTCTGTCCCACGTATGTACCAAGTACATTTCCATATCCCACCTTGATGTCAAACCATATCTGTCCCACATATACACCAAGAACATGTCACTTCCAACTGTCTTCCAAACCGTGTCTGTCCACCATATCTGCCAAATACATGCCCATCCTATCTGTATGTTAAACAATGTCTGCCCTACATATTTCCTCAAGTCTATTCCACCTGTATGTAAAACCATACATCAGTCCATCCTACATGTTTGTTAAAGCATGTCTATATATCATGTGTGCCAAGTGCATGTCCATCTCATATGTACACACCATGTCTGTCCCACACATCTGCCAAGTACATGTCCATTCCACCCGTGTGCCAAACCATGTCTGTCCCACATATGTACCAAGTACATGTCCATTCCACCCGTGTGCCAAACCATGTCTGTCCCACATATGTACCAAGTACATGTCCATTCCACCCGTGTGCCAAACCATGTCTGTCCCACATGTGCCCCAAGAACATGTACATATCCCGGTTGGATGTCAAACCATATCTGTCCCACATATGCGCATAGAACATGTCTAATCCAGCTGTGTGTCAAATAGTGTCTGTCTTACATGTGTGCCAGGTACATGTCCATCCCACCCGTGTGTCAAACCATGGCTGTCCAATACTTGTGCCAAGCACATGTCCATTCTGCCTGTGTTAAACCTTGTCTTTCCCATATAAGTGCAAATTGCATATTCATCCTACCCCTGTGTTAAACCATTTCTATTCAACATATCTGTCAAATGCATTCCATTACATCTGAGTGTCAAATCATGTCTGTCTAATATTTGTGCCAAGCACATGTCCATCCTACCTCTGTGTTAAACCATTTCTATTCAACATATCTGTCAAGTGCATGTCCATCACATCTGAGAGTCAAACTATGTCTGTCTAATATTTGTGCCAAGTACATGTCCATCCTACCTCTGTGTTAAACCATTTCTATTCAACATATCTGTCAAGTGCATGTCCATCACATCTGAGTGTCAAATCATGTCTGTCTAATATTTGTGCCAAGTACATGTCCATCGTACCTGTGTGTTAAACCATTTCTATTCAACATATCTGTCAAGTGCATGTCCATTACATCTGAGTGTCAAACCATGTCTGTCTGATATTTATGCCAAGTACATGTCCATCCCACCTGTGTGACTGTACTGTATTCTTACTATTCTCCTTTATTTCAGTACGCTCGAACATGGTATCAGTGGATGTATGACATTGGAGTCTACAAATAGTGTCATATGGGAATGTTGTGTACAGGCCTTTATCTAAGGATTTAGGTCCCGACCTCCAAACTTTTTTCCACGACCAGCAGGAAAAGAACTGTGTTACAGGCGTTGTCTGTTGTCTACAGTTTTGTCATCCAAGAAAGTACCTCGGCGACAGCGATAATTCGTCGAAAACAACAGTGCTATTTCTACCAGAACTCATATCATGTACTGTAGCATTTCACAGATACTTTGCTAATACTCTGTGATGTTCTCCATGATAGTGGCAAAGCAAGTGGCCTTTACATAGCGAGACGTTATGTTTAGGTCGACTCGACACATGAGCATGAGTTACAGAAAACACTTTGTTCGATAAAATACATTTACAAGCTCTGTTGAAAAGAACTGATATCATAGATGGTTGATCATGCAAGAGTGCGACTTTCAAACAAATTCAATGGTAAAGGGATTATATGTACGCCTGAATTCTGCTTCGTGACTTGTGTGACAATGAGAGCAACCACACGTTTAGTCAAAATATGTCATCTTTATTTCTTAAAGGTGGGTTACAACATGCGTTGGACGCCAGTGACTGTACACATAAGCGTGTGCTGCAAGCCCTGTTGAAGGGAACATATCATGGATTGTAGATCATGTATGAGTGCGACTGTGGCACTAAACAAACACCCATGTGATCTTTTAGTGACAATATTGTCAAGATATCTGGAAAATACACTCTAGGCTACAAAAGTGTTTGTCACCTTGAAAAAACAGACATAAGTTTTGCCCTGTCTTTGCAAATAACATTTGTGGCGATTGTTGTACGTGTACGTGGATTGACTGGATAATTGGAAGACAGGTCTCGAGAACGCGAGACTCGGGTTCAACCCCGAGCCATGCACATTCATTAAGATCAGGAATGTCGGTAGATTGCAGTTTCTATCCCTATATAGGCTTCCTGGCTTGGTATAGGTCATGCATTGGTCAGTCCAGGGTCTGGATTACCGGACAAATAACATGGTGACCAAGTCTGTTACCTTTAACTGTTACATAAAATGTATCGGGTCGTGAATTGCATCCAACATATTACCCGAGTATTTGATTGGTTAAAACATCATACATTTTCATGAACGACACACCCAAAAAACGCAAAACCATTTTCCTAGAAAGCTGGTCTCCATACTAATGCATGTAATGGCAACAAGAAAGAACAGTTACAGTATAGTGACATCGGTCCGACCGATACTTTAGCTTTACTCCCTCGTTCTGAACAGCTCAGACGGCTAAGAGCCAGCTTACTGCTACCCGGCTCTTCACCAGTGATGCCGCGTGATCGAATCCAGCTCTCATCGGTTCAGCAGCGGCATTATGTTTGGCAGTTTGTCGTCTGTCTTGGTTTGGCGTTCGCTTTCGTCAGGCAATGTAGTTTCCTCCACCCAAGATCCTCATCATCACCATTAAAATGAGAAATTCTTGAGCAGGGCGTTTAACATCACTCAAATAAATAAATTAATCATTCTTAGGCAAAGTAATGAAGTACTGAAAAGTTTAACTCGGTAAAGTCGTTTTCGTAATGGAGATACAGGTTTGTAGATTAAGACAACTCCACCATTTCTTCTTGAGTGTATTTACTATCTGGGACTGGCACATTTCGACTGTGCTGTCCTCCGCTCCGTTGAGTAATATGAAAAATGGTTACAGTATA
This sequence comes from Liolophura sinensis, assembly GCF_032854445.1. NCBI lineage: Eukaryota > Metazoa > Mollusca > Polyplacophora > Chitonida > Chitonidae > Liolophura > Liolophura sinensis. The sequence goes on along the minus strand of NC_088299.1, from coordinate 15,238,114 downwards.
TGCTCATGAGTAATCTTGTCTTCATACATACTTGTTGTTCGTGAGAAAAAAGGCAAAGGTCACCGGCGTATCGTGTCGGTCATCAGACGAACTTCATCAGCCACCATATTGAATAACCGTGACTCTGTTCCTGGAACTGCCTACTGTTCCTAAACTAAAAGTATTTTCTTTTTTCTCTGTGACTGTTATTAATGTACATCTGTTGTCTCTGTCCATAACCATTTTAGCTGTGTAAATCTCCTTGGCTTAATGCCTCACGTTCTAGGAGTGTATTTTTTTCTAAACGATGCCGAGTGCGGTGGACTCGATTCAAAAATGACAGTTAGGGAAGTTCGGCTGCTTTCAATGTGTGAGTTAAATTGTGGTTAATGTTGATGTCATGGTGTTCATTATTCAAGATTAACTCGGCGATATAAGGCTAGAATGAAATCAGGATTAAAGGAAACTTGTATTATATCAAACAGTTTTGACAATGTTGAGAACAGCCCTTTGGAAAACAAAATCGTGACCCGGTTCAGCTATGGAAGAGTATACAGATATTTGTAAAAGTTCAGCGAGGAACTGTGCTGTAGATCTGAGACCTTGTCATTACTGTGTACTGGACAATAAACGGACTGAAGAGAAATATATACCATCCACTTATCAACAGCACAAGGCACCAGAAATCATGACAAACGGCAAGACTGTTACGCAGTCGTGTAACCCAAGATATATAAGGCAGGTATATGCCTCTAAATGTTTTATGTGGGATACTGTTGGTTACATGATTATACAATAGGATAGGATAGGAGAGGATAGGATAGGCAAATATATGTCAGTAATAATCCTAACGCCAGTATGGGGATTATTGACATTATTGACATTATATATTTGCATATCCTATCACTGAGTAACCATGTAACGAATTCATCCTGCAAAGACTCATCAGTTCACTGCAGAAGATCGATACATAGGTGATATGGCCATTGTTGGAGTCCAACAAAGGGAGAAAGTCTACTCAACTGACACATCTGACTTCGTCTGGAGGATTCGATAATTTATCTGTACCGCATGTGAGCTCTGTAGGCGTCTCAAATATATCATTGTTATGTACGTCCTGAACATACGGGCAATATATCAGGTAAAATCCATTACTAAAGGCAGGAATGATCACAAGAAGACATGATTAAATTACCATATGTGCCTGGACTTGAAAATTACAGGTACACGGAAGTCTTATTAGGAAGATATTAGAAAATTGAATGAAAAGAAGCTTTTTTAAATTATACATGGACGTTCAGCCCACAATTAATAAGAGGATGCATTATTCCGTCAAGGTGTTGGGCAAGTTTATTTCTTTGTGCGGACAATGTACTATATTAAGTTCTTCTCAAGACATTTTACATGACAAAGAGTAACTGAGCTCATTAATAAAAACATATTACAACACTAACAACACCTTCAAAGGGAGATAGAGATTAGCGGCATCCTTTTTTTCCTCTTGTTTTTTCATTGGGGCATAAATGGGAACTGTGGGCACTTCTTTGTGTACCATTAGAGTACCTCTATATTACGTAATAGCCATGTATAAGATATCGCAACCAACCACCTTGGTTGTGTCCAACGGCAGCCGCCAATTGCGCTGGTTAACCATTTATAGCCATTTATGTAATGTATCGCCAGAGACCCTCGTCCCCGCCCCTCCCGCCCATATCCTAGTAAATCGCCTATGTTCCTCTTTTAGACAGCCAAAATATACTCACTCATGATTGGGGTGAAGATAATCCCCTCAGGCCAGATTATGGTAACCAGGCTATCTCTTCATTTTGGACAGCCAAACAGTACCCACTTATGGCTGGGGGAAAGAGATTCCTCCCAAGCCATATCCTGGTAACTCGGCTATGTCCACTTTTTGCAGAGCCAAAAAATACCCACCAATAACTGGGGTAAAGGGGATTCCCCCAGGCGATATCTTGGTAACTTGGCTATGTCCATCTTTTGGACAGCCAAAAAGTACTCTGGGTAAAGAGGTTCTTTCCTGACCATATCTTGGTAACTCGGCTATGTCCTCCTTTGGGAAAGTCCAAAAATACCCACTTTTGACTGGGGTGAAGAGGTTTTCCAAAACCATATCCTGGTAACTTCGCTGTCCCCCCTTTGGGAGAGGAAAGAAATATCTACTTATGACTGGGGTAAAGAGACTTATCCCAGGTCATATCCTGTTAACTCGGCTATGTCCATCTTTTGGACAGCCAAAAAATGCCCACTTATGAATGGGTAAAGAGATTCATCTTAGACCATATCCTGGAAACTCGGCTATATCCATCTTTGGGAAAGCCAAAAATACTCACTTATAGCTGGGGTGAAGAGGTTTCTCCTAAGCCATATCTTGGTCAGTCGGCTATGTCCACCTTTGGAACAGCCAAAAAATATTCACTTATGACTGGATTAAAAGACTTATCTCAAACCATATCTTGGTAACTCTTGTATGTCCACCTTTAGGACAGCCAAAAAATACCCACTTATAACAGGGGTAAAGAGATTCCTCCTAGGCCAAACATATAAGTCAAAAAACATGCCTACTGTCCGCTGCAAGTGCACAACTCTATCCCACCCCACCATGATCCTCAAATAAACACTCTTAAAAAGGTATGAAAGATTTCGCACATTCTGGAAATTTAAATTGAGGTCATCATTTCTTATATATCATGTTCCGCCTGACCAGAATAAGCAGGGGATTGTGGGAGCTATGAACTCACGTGTTATGGTTTATCCCCCCTCCCCCTCCGCCCCATGTCACATTCGTTACTATACAAATGTTAGGGTATATAGAAGAAAGAATCAGGCAGCTTGACGATAAACATTTTACTATAAACGAATAACTCAATATAGAATAACGCAATTTTGGCGGAAATGGGTCGCCATTCGCACACAACCCGGATCACATATGGATACAGAGAGGCTCTTTGCTATATCTTGCTTCCGGATGACATGTCAAGTGACTCAGCCAGTTCGAGACAATGTTACACATGGATGACAGGTATGACAACCACGCATTCCTTCAATAAGGGAAAAAACCCATCATATATCTCTCGCTGTGTGGAGAGATACCGCAGACTTAACATCTCGTCTCCGACTGATCTCGTTTCGGTTGTGTTCTTCTGTGAACTGGTCTTAAAAGTGAATAGCCAGTCTAATATTGGGACGAGCCTGGAGTTTAGAGGGTATATGCAAAGAACGCTCACAAACTACCCCATTGACAGGCCCTAACATCAATTACAATAAGGTTAATAAAGTTTGCAATGTGTAAATATGCAGCAGGAACCCAATGGCGAGCTTAGAGCACAACACACTTCTCAGTAATAGCTAAACCTACTTATATGGGACATCGATCATTATACTATCTGTAGGTCGCCATGACACGGTTAATGCGATTGACTTGAGCCATATGTACCTGTGTAACACTTGTGTAATGAGCTCCACACTGTATACTTCACTTAACAGTGTTTTACCCCCATAATAATAATCAACCATGAACCCAGTCTCTGGTTTTGTTGTGTTTTTCGATGTTTCAGAAAGCAATGGGTGCAATGTAACTTTAGCACTGGTTGTTCTGTAGGCACATAGCGATATTATATTTGTCAGTAAGTTTTATTCTTACCAAGTTGTTCAAAAGGAGTTAACAACGGCTGCATAAACTGCTGCAACGCCAAAGTATTCCACCACGAAAGACAAAATAAACAGAAACATATCAACAGCTTATATAAAGTGGTTCATGAAGGTGCCTGCAATATTACAGCCGACATTAGTACTTGTTAGCTGAGTGTCTACCTTATGAGGGTACTGCAACGAAACGTTGAGTTCATATCGGAACTCGGTGTTTTATTTGAAAACCACCTAATTTTAATATTCAAAACATAAACAAGACATAATTTAAACATTCTTTGAGTTGATGCTCTTGTTATTTGCTATGTATACATGTCTATGAATGCAGATTGCAAAACCACTGCTAACACCAATGGCTGCTGTCTATCCGATGCTTCCGAAGATATACGAAAGAAGTATGTTACAAATCTTTTGTTTACCGTAAAAAAAAGGGAATAAAAAAATTCATGCTGGTGACCATCAAGTGGTAAGTTAACTGACTGGTGTCAAGAAAACCCTGTTGCAATAATAACAAATCAGTTTAATTTCACGTAAAACTTTCATTCTGAAATTCTCTTGAAGCCATAGCACACTGTAAAAGGTAACTAATTAGTATTACTAATTGCTAATATAAAGCGACACCGAACTTTGTCCCTCTTCGCATTTCGGGCGAGTCGATTACATCAACTGCATAGACTTACAGCCCCCAAAACACTTCGTTCAGAAAACGTATGATTAATCGGTGTCACTGAGCAGTGAAGGTGCAGAGGGAGCGGTACCACGTGATCTGTGATGTCGCTATAAGGTGGAAGTCTAGACGGCTGCTATCCGCTACCACAACAGAGCCATAAAGCAATTGAAATTATAAAAAGCCTAATATCAGGGTATTTACGAGCGAACATTTAAATAATAAAGCAGACTTGAAAATCCAGGGAGGCGATAGGTTACTTCTAGAAAGTAACCTCCCGAGCCTTCTATAATACCTTGTGACTCGGGGTGCCTGGATCCAGTTTGTGTGTGGCTCGTCTCTAGTCGCGTTCAGTCAGGTAGCACAGGTGTATCCAGGCCCTACTGAAGAAAACTTTGGGTGAATTGCTATAAGGTAAACAGTTTGTATTGATTGAATAGTAGATTAGTGCTTCTTATGTACAGCATAAATTGTAGGAAAATGTCTTCGCCACAGAAGGTGTCTGGGTGAAGCTAGTTTACTGGTGTAAGATGGTGTAACTGCAGTTGTGAACTTAAGGGCGAGTCTTAAATTATTCGACAAAGTAGAAAAGTTTTTAAAGAAAAACAACGAAATCAAGAGTACAATGTATTACAGAGGGCACTTAGTGGATTATAGTTCGTCAGGTGTCGCTTTTTTAATGAAATATAAGTGCATATAAATGAGAAGGTCTTTAACCATTTTTACAAACATCTTCTAACTTCCTAAAAAGCGGTTTGGTGAGAGATTTCTTTTCGACGTTCAATGCTTCCAAATTGCAGACTATGCTTTTGTTTCGTTGCACATCTATTACATGTGCACATATTATGCAGTATGCAAACAGGTAAAACATGTCATATAAAACATGTTGTATAATGATTTGCTATTGTTTACTTGTCTACACATTCAAGTGTGAGATCACTCTAAAAACTTTGGCATAAAGCGACGAAAATCTAAATTCTTTCATTCTCACATTTTTTGTAGTGAAGGCCTCAAGTTTTGGCTTACGAGGTGATGCGAGTTGTGGAATATCTGTAATCTATAAAATTATACTGTATATTTTTCAGGACAGGAAACTGTACTCATACACAATGGGATTCCTGAAGGAACGACTGTTGATCTTGGCCATCTGTCTGTCTGGCAGTCTGTCTGTAGTAACAGGTAAGACACTTTTGTTTTCACAGTGAGCACAGCGTCTGGAAAACCATACGGTATTACAAGAGGAGGGTGTCATCCCATTTTTAGTTTATGTGTACATTGTACACTTTCCAATCCAAACAAGACAAAGACTATGGTCATTTCAGATGAAGTTTTCTAAATCAATCTTAAACTGTAGTCTGTATTTGTATTCCTGAAATGAGTGAGTGAGTGAGTGCTTGGGGTTTAACGTCGTACTCAACAATTTTTCAGTCATATGATGACGAAGGAATCATTAGGGTGCATGCACGTGTAATGTGCCTCCTTGTTGCAGGACGGATTTCCACCGCTCTTTTATTTAGTGCTGCATCACTGAGACGACTTACCGAAGGCAAGTAAGCCGCCCCCGCCCGAGCCATTATACTGATACGGGTCAACCAGTCGTTGCACTATCCCCTTCATGCTGAACGCCAAGCGAGGAAGTTACAACTTCCTCTTTTTTTAAAGTCTTAGGTGTGACTCGACCAAGGATTGATCCTGGATCTACCGGTCCCGAGGCGGACGCTCTACCAACTGTGCTATCCGGGCCGGTTTTCCTGAAATGAACCACAGTCAGGTGATAACTCCATTACAGTACGGAGCGCGCACATTGAAATATTCTCTGTTATTTAAAGTTTTCAACTGGCATTTTAATATGAAAACAGTTAATCTGCAGTATATTTATAATTTTATAATATATTTATTAATTTATGGTGTGGTATTCAGCTAAAAGTGCCAGTGCCAAAAACAAAAATCGCCCTGTTATTTATAAATCGGGCATATATGTACTCCTGTTCCATTAATTTGATAATTTGTATTACATAGACATATTCCACACAAATAAAAACGTTGTGATTTTTGTTGAGGGTGATTATATTTTTTTGTTACAGCTAATTAGTGAACAAAATACACTAAAGTATAACTCATAATGCCAGGAAAACACAACAAGTGTGTATATGTCCTTTGTTTTTTTATAATCAAGGATATTTAGACAATAAATGCTTAACATATTCGTTTTTTTTAGTTTTAAAGGAGAAGAAAACATAAAAATGATGCCAAAATCAGATAATAGAGCGTCAAAACTTATTGTCTTTAATATTTTTTTTGGATTTTTTTTTAAGAAGAAAGGTTATTTGAAAATATTTTTCTATGGTGGGTATTTGGGACCAACTTTTGGTATTTATCGTTGTTGTATAATAATGTTCTAAATAAGGATGTGATGCTTCTCTAATAAAATTATTTGAATGTAAATTTGTTGTTTATATCGACACATGCATTTAACCTAAATTAACCTAATATTTATGAATTTATTAAAAGTATAAATATGATCCAAATTGAAGCTAAATAAATTTGTTAGCTGAAAAGAACCAATTCAAGTGCAAAAATATTTATTAAACCTGTGTTACATCCTCATTTATGACATTATTAACCACAGACTATAAATACCAAAAGTTGGTCCCAAATACCCACCAAACAAAAATTATTTTCAAGTGGCTTTTTCTCCTTAATAAAAAATCGGAAAAAATATTGAAGGCCACATTTAGGAATATCTTCGCACTCTTTCATCTGAAGTTTATGTCATTTTATGATTTCTCCACCTTAAAGGCAATGATATGTTAACATTTTCATGTGTTGGCATTTACAAGAACATACTGCGCATAATGTGTAGCAGTTAAGTATCACTTATGTGGAAAAACATCTTAGTTTGCGCACAATTTGTAAGCAGTGTTATGTATATCCGCGAGCGAGTAATTGTTTTCCAAAAGGAAATAATATTGTGACGAGCTGACGGATAGAATCGCATTAATGCCGATGTCCGGTCAAGGATGTCTTGTTACTCTAATGACCTACACTGGGTCGGGTCACCAATAAGACCTTGAAAGAGAAAGTTGTAACTTCCTTGCTTGACGTTCAGCATGAAGGGGATATTGCAACCACTGGTTGATCCGTATCAATATAATGGTCCGGGCAGGGCGGCTTACTTGCCTTCAGTAACTCGTCTCAGTGAAGCAGCACTAGAAAAAAGAGCGGTGGAAATCCTTCCTGCAACAATGAGGCACATTGCATGCACTCTAAGGATTCCTTCGTCGTCATATGACTGAAAAATTGTTAAGCACGGCGTTAAACCCAAGCACTCACTCTCATCGCCCACATGTACTAGGCATATACACAGAAATAAATCAGTGTGTTAATTTTAACAAAAGTATGTTGACTTAGTGATGATAAATTGTATTCTATTATAAAATAATACCGTGTCATATTCAACATAATAAAGTGTTAGTCTAATGTATGTTTTGTGTTGAATTTGAAAGGGTATCACTATCGGAGAGTAAAGATGAGAAACAACTGGCTTGTTTATTTCTAAGATCAGCGACAGACCTTGGACAAACCAAGAAACACGAATAAGTTCAGTACATATATGGTTGAGACGGGTAATCCCGACTGATATAAAATGCCAAATATGAGGAAAAAATTCAGGAACAGTTCATTCATCGTGCAACGTGACAGAGAGTTTGTTAATCAGTTTTGTAAAATTCAGAAATATATCAAAACAGCCATACGGAATTAAATCAAATGCATATCGCACGCACCTGTACTACATAATAAGTAGTTAAATCAAATAATAGTCAATAAGACCAAGACAACTGTTTACGTAAATAAACAATGAAATTTCTCCATGATATTACATTAAATAACAGACGCAAAAATATACCGCCATTATCTCGCAAATCTTGTGAAGGTATGTAAAATGAAGATCGTCCACTAAAACAACCATTTGAATTTTGTAGTATACAAATGAAAGTAACGGTTGCGCAAAAGTAAATAACTTATATAATTTAACAAAATACACAAATAACTGAGAATAATGTACAAAACAATACAAAATATTACATATATATATATATATATATATATATATATATATATATATATATATATTCCGGCTTCCAAAGGCGAGTCAGTCCACCTATATATAGAATCCACAGTTCTCAATCTACGGATGATAGTCCGACAACTGCACAGGCTATAACTTATACAACTGATAGAACATATGTGTCATATTTAACAGAATAATCTGTTGCAATAGCAGATTATTTTTAGTGTATAGATTGTACCTGTTAAACCAGTTCTGACATCACTGGTAGTGAAAGTAAAAGTAGATAGTCGTTACTTCAGACTCCAAATTAAAGTCTTTAAATGCTGGGCGAGTGTATTACAAAGATTCTCACTCTTTTTTCGTCGCTAATGGTTTTATTTACTCTGTATTGTAGTTAATATACAACAGATATATCAGATAAACCTACATTCTGTATATGGGATTTCACCAGTTCTGACCAATTATATGTAAGCCAGACACATATAGTTGATAAATATTTCATCCATTTATTATCAAGGGAATTAAGCCTGCCTGTTTTCGTGTAATTCATAATTAGACGTGACATGAATTGGCGAAAGTCCGGTATTGAACTTTAAAGGTTTCATTTTTAATTTAAACAAGCAACAATTCTTTGGAGTAGACATATATAGTGATAACACGCATTTTTACTTGAGTGCGTGTATTTGTATGATGGAGGACGCCACAAAAACCTATACATTTTACTGGTCATTATTGGGTTGTGTGGCTGTTTCCACAGTGGCTGATTCCACAAAACCAGTTTTGACTTATGTCAAAAATTTGGAATACGATTTTATGGCTTACTATTGAGCCGTGTAAATTAATATTTTGACCAATAACATCAATGTTATCTTAACACAAATGTGTCAAAATTTCAACTCTCAAAATCGAAAACTAAACAGGGAGACTACGTTTGAAATTGTCTTTGTGTCTTTGTGTTTTATATTCCCATTTCACCCACTAATTTATTGAACTGGTGGAATAACAGCGCCCTGTGATTTTAATTTCAAGGGGAGAAACAAGTGTGTACATCTAACTGCTTATGACTTCCCCGATTACGGAGACATACATTACGGGAGAGGTCAAACAAAAACAATCTAGTACAAAAAACTTGATTTAATTCTTCTTTTGCAACCGGATTGCGTGTGTTGTGAAAAGCACTGAAATACATGACTTATGACTGTCATTGTTTCCTGAAATGGTTTAGTAGCAAAGATAAAAACAGTCGTAAGAAAACTCATTTAAAAAAAACTGAAAAGGTAGCTGTTGGTAAATTTATGGGCCTCCGTCTGCTAGTCTAGATTTGGCCGGAGATCTCACAATCGTGACGACCATTCCAAGGGGCGGGTCAGGGGAAATACATTTATCTAATTGACCAGTGTTAATATCGGTTAGCTGTCAGTTACCTGTAGACTTTTATGCGCAAGAGACTGTGAGTTCTCAGTCCAGTGCATGGTAATCGCCCGTCACAGCAATGCAAGAGCTAGGTTTGAACACATGGTACATTTAGTTTCAGAAACTTTTTCACAGCGTGATTTCTGTGTTTATCTGAAGTTACCCGATTTATTAAGGCGGGGAAATAAAACTCTTCTAATATGAAAGTGGAGTTTGTCTTGTAACGATATCACACGTGCGTAAAGCGTGGCAAACTTCATTGTCACTTTTCAGGAACTTGAGGACTGACATTAGCCAATCAGACGCGTATCGCTGAAATACACTGGTATATCTATGGGGCTGTGAACGGAGAACACTGAGGTCTGCAAGTGTAGCAAATAAATTTAACCTGTCAACCTGAGAAGTAATACGTCCAGTTGCCTGTTTTAAGACATTTTTGAAATGTACAGGTCTGGTGCAATTGTAGCTTGAAACTTTCTTCAATTTAGTTCATGAGTAAAAATAAATAAATCTTGCAGCCCTACTGTCAAGTAACAACCTAAGCCTTCGTTAAGTTTAATGCAACGGGGGAGCAGGTGGCTGATAGACTCAACTTTCAGAACAATGGCTGTTACCTAATCTATATACTGATCGTACGCCATGATTTATATTCTCCGGGAAAGTAAATACTGGTCCTTAACTATATACTGAATACACCAAAAATGAATCTCTCCAGGAGCGTACAAGCTGGTGCTTAACTATAGACTAAATACACCAAAGTTTAATCTCTCCAGGAACGTACAAGCTGGTGCCTAATTGTATACTGAATACACCAAAAATGAATCTCTCCAGGAGCGTACAAGATGGTGCTTAAATATAGACTAAATACACCAAAGTTTAATCTCTCCAGGAACGCACAAGCTGGTGCTTAACTATATACTGGATACACCAAGATTTGATGTCTCCAGCAATTTATACCTGGCTTACACCAAGGTTTAATCTCTCCATAAGGATGTATAGACGGCGTCACAGAAACGTACAAACTGACGTTGAGGTATATACCGACCCTACACCAAGGTTTAATTCTTCCATAAGGATATATAGACCGCGTCACAGGAACGTACAAGCTAACCCTTCTATATACCGACTTTACACCAAGGTTAAGTCTCTTCATAAGGATATATAGACCACGTCATAAGAACGTACAAACTGATGCTGAGCTATATGCCGACCTTACACCAAGGTTTAATCTCTCCATAAGGATATATAGACCACGTCACAGGAACGTACAAGCTGACGCTGAGCTATATACCGACCTTACACTGAAGTTTATTCCCTCCATGGAGATATCTAGACTACATCACAGAAATTTACAGACTGTGTGAGTTAAGGCAGAGTATGGGGATAACCAACACTCAAGTGAATAAATACAGGAAGAGAAAAGCTGTCAGAGAATTAGATGTATTTACGGAGTAACTCTGCACGTTTCTTTCTTTAGGCCTGCGGTGCTATGTCTGTAACTATTACCATCTAGAACCATCCGATCCAAGGGTGAACCAAGCCTTGTCTGCTATATTATCATCCACTTCTGACGAGAACTGCAAAGACAGTGGTACCAGGCAACAAACGTGTCCCTCCGATAGTGGGTACAAATGTGGCAAAGTGAGTGGCACAGTGGAATTTTCGGTGGTTGGAGGTAATTTTCGTCATGTTTCCCATAGCGAAAACTAATTTGATTTAGTTTACAAATATACATGTATACAATTTAAAGCATTACTAAAATTCTTTGAAATTTTGGTGAATTTTCAAGCCAATTTTCAAGACATGACGATACCGTAATACTTTTCCTTTGTGAATCGCCCTGTCCTGCTTGCCCAGTTTCGCATGACGATACCGTAATACTCTTCCTTTGTGAATCGCCCTGTCCTACTTGCCGAGTAACTTATTATCTATGTGAAAAAGTTACTTTTCCTACAGTCTTTCTTCTTTGATAAACTCTATACCTGATGCCTTTCTTCAAGAAATACCTATAGGCTATCAGCATGGATATATCACAAGCCTGTCATCTAATTTTCTGCTTGGTAAAACATGATTGCAAATTCTGGAATCCTTGGTATTTTATAAGCCTGTACTACTTCTTCTGTACATTTATTTCCGATGATGACACAAATACAGTGACTGAAGTGTGATAGAAGTCATAACTTTAAAATCAATATTTTTCAAATGCTTACTGATGGCTAATGACGTTTTGTGATTGTTTGTTTTTTTAAATCAGGTTACGTAAAGTTGGATACGGTGAATCGTACCTGCATCCGAACTACCACTATCTTAGATAGGTGTAATGCCGCTCCTGACGAGGTGAAAACCGGAATGCGAGCGGCCTTTGCTTCCATTGCGACCGTCACCTCTGTTGATGCAACAGGTTGTGTATGCTCTACAGATTTATGCAATGGTCAGCTCAGCATTAGCGCCAAGAGATTCTCTTGGCTGGCTGGGCTGGTCCTGGCGGTGCTGGCACGTCAGCTCTAAAAGCGCTGTACTTCCGCTTTTCAGTTTCAAGAAACACAAAAATATATATAATCGTATGACTAAATACTACCGTTGTTATTGAGAATGGGTACATGTTTGTTTACGTTTTTGATAATTCGGTGAAAATTTACATTTACTGTACGTGTGACTCTTGAATAGTTCCAGAAATTGAAAGAATCAGAATCATAATCCATTAAATACAAAGCTTATAAGAGCCATATCTACAAAACAAGAAATTATTTATTCAGATGATCGGAGAGACTTCACTCAGATGATTTATGACATGTCCACGTTGTCCTAAAATCCACAAGAATGATGTTCTATGTTCGCTGGCCTGTAGAATTCTTGTTATAAGTGCATTTGTTGCACAAATAAAGATTTTTTCCAAGAGTAACTGATTTCTATGTGTATCCCTAATAGGTTTGTCATTGTATTGACAACTTTACCTCATGCTGAATGTATTTATTTATTTATCTATTTGAGTAGTGTTTTACGCCTTACACGAGAATATTTCACTAACACCACGGTGGCCAGCAATATTTCGGGAGGAAACCGGGGAGATCCCGGGGGTAACCAGTGACTGGCCTCATGTTCAAAGCTGTTTAAATTAATAAACTGTACCTGGAGCCAAATTAATGAACTTTTCTTACTGTTTAACCATACTCATTTATATTATACATGTATAAACAATACATAGTTTCGTTCTATCAAACTGAAAGACATTCTGAGAATATATCTGCGAAGGGGCTCCAGCTGCTATTTATTTATTTATGGTGCCACTTCACATTTCGCGAATTTTGTGTCTATGCATTAGGATATCATTAGAGAATAGTATTACTCCCATGTTTCTAGTATCATCTTTAAAGAAGACACAATCCCTTCGGGTTTTTATGACGTCACTTCCGATTAGTTAAAATGATTTTCAGAATTAGCCTCATTACACATAACAAGGTTAAAAATTTCTGACAGAATCTGTAACTTACTTACTTTTGTGGAGACACATAATTCAATACGGCCTCAAAGTTACTTGACCAAATCTGCGCAAAAGCGACGGTGTACAATGTTAAACCTTCCATAAAACATGCCGGCACCTTGCTTTCATGAATTTCTGCTCCACCCTTTAGTTGCCAACAGTGGAAAAGGTTGGGGATAGCAGTAATACTAACAGAGCCTCCTGCGAAGGACTGTCCTTCCAACATGCCCAACATCAGTGCCCGGGAGGGTTATCCAGGCCTTCTGCTTCGCGCGTACACGGTCATTAGGAAAAGACAAGATTATAACGCACAATAAAAATTAATCCAAGAATAGTAAAGTTCTTCAACATAACTACATATCTTTACATCTGACTCTTCAAACTTTACCCTTGTATTTTATTACCGTGTTTATTATTAAATAAACACTTAGATGATGTCGTCTGCTTGTGTGGTTGACAAATACTTTCTCATCAATGTAAAACCCAATGTTGCTTATTATTTGAAAAATCTTATTCAAACGCTTTGAACTACGGCTCAGAAATAATAATGACTCAACCTCACTCCCGAACATTTCTTTCCGTCAGTGCCCACGGTATATTGCCGTTAGACCACAGATCACAATGTCATTACACTAAAATCTTACGTGATACTACCATTACGCCAAAACAATAGGTCGCAATTCCATTACAATAAAACCTTAGGTCATACTTCCATTACACTAAAACCTTAGGTCATACTTTTATTAGATCAAAAGCACAGACCACAATTCCATTACACTAAAACCTTAGGTCATACTTTTATTAGATCAAAAGCACAGACCACAATTCCATTACACTAAAACCTTAAGTCATACTTTCATTAGACCAAAACAACAGATCACAATTCCATTACACTAAAACTCTAGGTCATACTTTAATTAGATCAAAATCAAAAGTCACAATTCCATTACACTAAAACCTTAGGTCATACTTTCATTAGACCAAAACCACAGGTCACAATTCCACTACACTAAAACCTTAAGTCATATTATTTTAGGCCAAAACCACAGATAACAATTCTATTACACTAAAACCTTAAGTCATGCTTTCATTAGACCAAAACCACAGGCCGCAATTCCATTTCACTAAAACATTAAGTCATAAATCCATTAGACCAAAACCACAGGTCACAATTCCATTACACTAAAACTTTAGGTCATACTTTCATTAGACCAAAACCAGAGATCACGATTCCATTACACTAAAACTTTAGGTCATACTTTCATTAGACCAAAACCACAGACCACAATTCCACTACACTAAAACCGTAGGTCATAGTTATATTACACCAAAATCACACATAACAATTCCATTACACTAAAAGTTTAGGTTATACTTTCATTAGACCAAAACCTAAAATAACAATTCCATTACACTAAAACTTTAGGTCATACTTTCATTAGACCAAAACCAAAGATCACAATTCCATTACACTAAAACTTTAGGTCACACTTCCATTACATCCAAACCACAGGTCACAATTTTATTACACTAAAACCTGAAGTCATACTTTCATTAGACCAAAACCACAGTTAACAATTGTATTGCTCTAAAACTCTACGACATACTTCCATGAGGCCAAAACCAGAGATCACGATTACATTACACTAAAACGCGTAGGTCAGTCACCGAAACCAGACATATTTCCACCAGTCTAAAACCACATGCCGTACTTCCAATCAACTGAAACGTCAGGTTATATTTCTATAAGCCTAGGGGTGAAACCACAGATCATACACTTTATCATTAGTGTCACCGTGCAGGAATGGGCGGTTTTATTTACTCACGTGCTCAAGAATAACTTTGAGGGCCTGCTCGACAATTTCAGTTTTAAGTGCATCTTAATGGACCCAAATCTTTCATCGGTAGCTGTCGAGGACTGGTTGTTCGTAAACAAACACACTGTCACCTGGAAAATTCGGCCTGAAAGTTGAGGCATAGCTGAAAGCTGTAATTTTGCACATAAGCTGTATTTAACGAACTCGATCATACTGTGGAGTTTCAATTTTTAAACATTAATCCGACTAACTTGCTTCGAATGTACTATCTCCATGTTATAGATTTTATTCAATCGACCGATAAGGCAGATGTCAGTGTGTTGAATAAGGTGGGAGATCATTTAGGTATTGTTAGGTTGCGCACGCGGTTACATATAACAACAAGGCCAAAAGTCCCACACAGCCGCCGTCCTTTATTCCATGGCCCCAAAACCAAATATAAACTAGACTGTAGACAAGATATAAAAACCATACTTGGCCTACTTACATTTAAAATACAGCGTTTACATATTGTAAACAAGTAGCTAAATTCCAGCCTATAAAAATGGAGAAATGACTAATAATTGAATTGAATTTTTGGGATGTTTTCTATATATACATGTAGTTGCTAGTAAGGCGGCTTATCAGGTTGTTTATCAGTAAATGTAGCTAATCAGTTTACATAATCACGGTAATTTTTTCACACAAGGAATAACTTTTTACGAGAAAAATCATACTTACACAGAAAAACATTCTTAAAAGGAAAATTTTTTTCATGGCAAGAATATTTCCACTGCGATTGGAATATTTTCACGGCGACTTAAATATTTGCACAGTGGTGGAAATATTAATCCGCCAACTGACCTGACTGAATTAAGATACCTTTTGAGGACGGTTTATTACCTTGGCTAAAATCTCCTAAATTTGTCAGATTTCCTTAAGCCCTGTTTAGCTGTCTACGATATGAAACTGACAACAACGGTTAGAACACACACATTTCTATGTGGACTTGGCCGTGTCTTATTGCAATTTCAAGGATCGGGGTGGAAACCCTTTGTGTACGCGCCAAAGACATTTCTACACAGGGAAAAGGGTTACGCACCCAAATTGAAATAGAATGTCTGGCATGAGTAGGGTGTTCTGAGAAATTTTTACGATATCTTTATTTTGAGAGGATGAGAGAGAGAGACAGGAAAACAAAATCGTCCAGTGAGCGATACTTCAATTTTCAACATGGTGGCCAAAATCTTCTAGAACTTAAACCAGGACAAACAGTTTAGGCAAAATTAGACAACGATAGAGAGTGGACAACAACAGAAAGGATAGCTCCCAAGCCGTATAAAACAGAAAGCAGTCAAAGTCAATATCGTCCTAATAGGCGGCATGAGAAGCCAACATCGGGCATCACTCCAGACATGATCCAGCCGTTGCCAGATCCTTTGTGGAAGTTACTCCACAATGCTATAATTGTCTTTTGGGCTTCAATTGTGCCGGCTGAGCCCAAACCGCATTCATCTTTCCAAATGGTATTTTTTGTCGCCTATTTTAGTGTTTCCTCAGCAGTTTCTAAACAACAAATGTCAGAGTCAGTGCAATATTCATTTGGGATGCCGAAATTTTTATGGAAGTGAGAAGACGGCATCTCACCCGACAACGCTTAAAATTAATTAAATCTCGAGATACAATTTTTCTATGAGTTTTTAACAATTGAAGAATTTATATTTTACGCCTTAGTAATTCTAGCATACAAAGAATGGTTATTTTCTGTTTTCTAAAATACAGTAAAATTACTCAAAAGCAGTGTTCAAGCGGAGGTGCTTTCTCTGACGTCCGCGATAACTAAGTGAGCACTGCTTTCATCTTAGAAGCCACCGCTACAAAACTCAGGCATAAAATCCAGCGACAGTCGAATGGCAGGATTAGCCTCAGTGGTGCTTGTTTTTATTTCCGTTTGTTTCAGAAATAAGCACGAATCTAGTTGTATAGCAATCCTATTGTAATTTTGTAAACGTTTCATAGGGGTCAAAATCACCAATACAACTCCTCCGGAGGCGACGACCCGACCCAGGAATACAGCGGCCGTATATGTGCACTTTGGCTATTTAAACAGTGGTACAATACAATATGGGTGAGGCGATCCACCTAAAACTTGCAATGAAATTTCATTCAAAGATCATTAGCTGATTAGGGAAAAAAATGATTTAAGCATATGGATAAAATTCAGAATATCTGTTAGATCACGTGACTGATCAAACAGCCCAAAAAACGCCAGAAGCTGCTTTATATATTCGAGGGGCCTCCGTGGCTCAGTTTTTTAGCACGGTAGCACAGCGTAATGACCCAGGAATCTCTCACCAATGCGCTCGCTGTGAGTTCAAGTCCAGCTCATGCTGGCTTTCTCTCTGGTCGTAATTGGGAAGGTCTGGCCGCAACCTGCAGATGGTCGTGGGTTTCCCCTGGCTCTGCCCCGTTTCCTCCCACCATAATGCTGGCCGCCGTCGTAAAAGTGAAATATTCTTGAGTACGGCGTAAAACACCAATCAAAAAAAATAAATAAATAAATAAATTCATATATTCGCTATTAAATATACCGAAAGTGTTTGTTGACAGATATGCAGAGTCTAAACAGAGCGTAATTCGCTCACAGCAGGCCAAGGAAACTGATAGCACAGACTGCTTACAACTCTGGATTTACGGGTGCAGTGTCACATAGTCCAAAATCTATGGATTCTAGCAACAATGTATTTTATTGAATGTACTGGTTATCTGTTGCACAGAGAGCGATTCCGTTACGCCCGCGCTATAGGCGTATAAAATACGACTCCCACAAAATATAGATGTCGGTATATTCACACGGTTATTTTTTTAATTGGGTAGATTATACTTGGATGATGAAACAGACTTGTAACCACAATTTCAAATAACTGATAAAATTATTGAAAACAGATCTAAACAATATATGCGGTGAAAGATGTCATTTTCTCCCCAAATAATATTGTTTTAGGTGATCCTTTTAACAAGATAAAGTTTCTTTCGTTTAACTGAGAACTATATGATTTATTATTCAATTTTAAAGAGTAAGCGTTATAAATATTTTAACCCTTTTTAGTTAAGAATATGTTCTGAAAATGCTCCAATATAAGTAATAACTAAATCAGTACTGCAAGCCTGTGTTCCTATAGTGGGGATGTCGGGATGGTTTGTTAACAATAAATCACCGTAGGTCTACATTTGCTAGCATTCAGATAAAGTTATCTTTCTTATATAAATAGCAAAAGTTAACCTTTCTTCCTGAAAGGAAGTGAGTTTCAAAAGTTAAGCAACAACAAACATGAGTTTCTCGCCGCCTAACCAGGAGTTCACAGACAACCGAAGACAACCGATGGACACTAAGCTGCTAACGTCTGAGCAGAGTTTTGTCCCTTCAGCTGATAGCCACTTACGATCGATACATTTTTAACCACTGAACTGAGAGTCCGGGGTGAAATGAAAGCATCACCACGCTTGTGCCATTCTGTGGGCATAATTATAATTATGGGCAGGTACCTAACATGTCCATTAGTTCCTTCTCCACCTACTCACCTTCATAATGAATTCACCATCCATCCAGCTCACTCGCCATACTGACCTCTCCACCTACCCACCTCCATAAAAAATTTAACATTCATCCAGCTGACTCGCCATATTGTCTTCCCCACCCACCCCACTCCCACAATGAATCCAGCATCCACCCATCTCACTCTATATACTGAGTGCTGTGGTGACTAGGCGAGATATGAAGCATGTACAGTTCTTAGTTCAGTCGTTTCCATCCCCTAGTGTTTAAAGCGTCCGCCTCGAAGTCAAAAAATCCAGAATTAACCTCGGAACTTAAAGGGTATGGGCTCGACCTGAAAAAAGAAGGCACTGTATATACACGCACACCGAATGACACCTCGTGTTCATATGACTGAAAACTTGTAAAGAACGAGGTAAAAACCCAAGAATATACTTCGTTATCTTCATGCCATCTGAATAAGTAGAAGTATTTCTTACTTGTGTAGTAAGTACATGTCCATGTCTCCTGTGTGTCAAACCTTGTCTGTCCCACATATGTGCCAAGTATATGTTCATCTCTCCTGTGTGTCAAACCATGTCTGTCCCATATATGCCCCAAGTATATGTTCATCTCTCCTGTGTGTCAAACCTTGTCTGTCCCATATATGTCCCAAGTACATGTTTATCTCTCCTGTGTGTCAAACCTTGTCTGTCCCATATATGTCCCAAGTACATGTTTATCTCTCCTGTGTGTCAAACCTTGTCTGTCCCATATATGTCCCAAGTACATGTTTATCTCTCCTGTGTGTCAAACCTTGTCTGTCCCATATATGTGCCAAGTACATGTCCATGTCTCCTGTGTGTCAAACCTTGTCTGTCCCACATATGTGCCAAGTATATGTTCATCTCTCCTGTGTGTCAAACCATATCTGTCCCATATATGTCCCAAGTACATGTCCATCACACATGTACGTCAAACCTCGTCTGTCCCATATATGTCCCAAGTACATGTCCATCACACATGTACGTCAGACCATGTGTGTGCCACATATGTGCCAAGTACATGTCCATTACACTTGTACGTCAGACCATGTGTGTGCCACATATGTGCCAAGTACATGTCCATTACACTTGTACGTCAGACCATGTGTGTGCCACATACGTGCCAAGTACATGTCCATTACACTTGTACGTCAGACCATGTGTGTGCCACATTTGTCCCAAGTACATGTCCATCACACCTGTACGTCGAACCATACCTGTCCAACATATCTCCCAAGTACATGTCCATCACACCTGTAGGTCAAACCATGTCTGTCCCACATACGTGCCAAGCACATGTCCATCACACCTGTACGTCGAACCATGCCTGTCCAACATATCTCCCAAGTACATGTCCATCTCTACTGTGTGTCAAACCATGTCTTTCCCACATATGTGTGAAGCACATATCCATTACACCTGTACATCAAACCATGCCTCTCCCACATATGTGCCAAGTACATGTCCATCTCCACTGTGTGTCAAACCAAGTCTTTCCCACATATGTACCAAATACATGTCCATCTACCCTGGGTGTCAATCCAAGTCTGTCCCACATATGTGCCAAATACATTTCCATCACACCTGTACCTCAAACCATATCTGCCCCACATATGTGCCAAATACATGTTCATCACACCTGTACATCAAACCATCTCTGTCAGACATATGCGCCAAGTCCATGTCAATGACACCTGGACACAGACCCCCATTACAACTTCCGTTTTTCAGGAGGGACAATTGTAGTTCTGTGAATTTTAGGGTATAAAGTCTTTTTTTGCTCCCAGGCGTCCATTTGTGGTGCACAGGTGCATGCTTGGTATTAAAAATGCTGGAAACTGTCTAATGTTTGAGGAGGTATGAGCTTTATTGATGAAAGTTTGAAGTTCTGGGTGAGAGGACACAAGGTGTGAGGTAGTGATGAGGCTGCGAGTGACGTCCCCTTGGCGTTGCTAGGCACGCCTCCCAGTTGCCGGCCATGGAAAGGTCCAGATTTTGACGGTCAACCTATGTCAAGATTTTTATGGATTCTTTCTCACAGGCTGGGCCAGGTATGCACCAAAGCTTATTGGCCACGGAATGTTTGGGACTGAGCTACAGCACTAGACGTTAACATTGTCGCTTATGGAAAATTAATGGGGGTCCCAGGCCTGTACTGACGAAGTCACCAAAATGTGAAAAATGTCACTATGCGCTTAGATTTCGCAGCAGCCTGATAATTTTTGGTGGGTATGTCTGTGATGTGTTCCGCATTGATTGAGCCGTTTTATAGCTTCTTGGGGCCATTTATTTTTTTAAAATATCCATTTTAACATTGTTGCTTATGGAAAATTAATGGGGGTTCGAGGCCACCTCTACGTCAAACCATCTCTGTCCCACATATGTGACAAGTACATGCCCATCTCTTCTGTGTGTCAAACCATGTCTGTCCCACATATGTGCAAAGTACACGTCCATTACACCTGTACGTTAAACCATGTCTGTCCCACATATGTGCCAAGTACATATCCATTTCTCCTGTGTGTCAAACCATGTCCGTCCCACATATTTGCCAAGTACATAAAAATCACTTCTGTGTGTCAAACCGTGTGTATCCCACCAGTGTGCCAAGTACATGTCCTCTTCTGTATGTCAAACCATGTGTGTGCCACATACATGTATGTGCCAAGTACATGTTTATCTCTCCTGTATGTCAAACCATGTCTGTTCCACATATGCGCCAAGTATATGTCCATCTCTTCTGTGTGTCAAACCATGTCTGTCGCACATATTTGCCAAGTACATGTCCATCTCTCCTGTGTGTCAAACCATGTCCATATGTCCATATGTCCATTTCACTTGTGTACCAAACCATGTATGTACCACATATGCACCAAGTACATGTCCATTCTACATCTGTGTCAAACCATGTCTGTCCCACATAGGTTCCAAGTCCATGCCCATCTCTCCTGTGTGTCAAACCATGACTGTCCCACATATGTGCCAGGTACATGTTTATCTTTCCTGTGTGTCAAACCATGTCTGTCCCACATATGTACCAAGTACATGTCCATCTCTTCTGTGTGTCAAACCATGTCTGTCCCACATATTTGCCAAGTACATGTCCATCTCTCTTGTGTGTCAAACCATGTCTGTCACACATATGTCCATTTCACTTGTGTACCTAACCCTCCTGTACGAGATTCCTTTTATCACGTGAGCTCTCTTTCAGAACTTTTCAATTCTGTAGAAAGTGATACTATTTTTGACTTTCTTTCTGCCATTGGTATGGCAGGAAAGCTGTAATTTTAAACTACCGTCTGTGTTTGTTATGTGACTTCTAGTGTCCTTTTTGACTGAATAGTAAATGAATTATCAGTAGTAGATCGAGTAGTTGTGCCCAAGTCTTATCGTAATAAGTAGTGCGACGCTCTCGTATCGAGTCCATTTTATTTATATGAGCTGGTGATGCCAGTTTCATTTGGAAGGACAGATTTTTATGCCGACACCGTTTGTGTACCACAGTTGTGCTGATGTCTGGTTTATGTGAATTTCTGCGGAAGTCACGTTTATTGGTGTTCGGATCTTTATTATGATTATACAGTGTTGACTGTGTAGTTTGTTTAACACGCTGACCTCACCTGACCGACAAGGTCACTAAACTGAAGGTTTCAGTTTTGCAAAGGACGTTCGTTCTGCCACAAGGTGACATTACTCTACGTCTCTGAACGGCTCGTTTGTGAGCTTCTGCGGGAGCTGTGACTGATCTGAAGTGGATTATACCTCCATGCCTGTATTTACCCTGTGTTGTGCTCTGCGGGTGTGACGTCATCCAAAGGCTTGACTGTTCCAGTTCTGTGTAACCTGTGTACTGTGTTCGTGTTCGCTAACCTGGCGAAGTACCTGTCTAGGACAATTTGTGACTTGTGTGAATTGTGTGTTTATCCCATGGTCTTTACGTTGGATTTCCTGGAATACATTCCTTGGGATGCAAAGGTGAAATGGAAACTTGTAAAGACCGATAATACTGATGTGTATGTTGTTGTTGTTGTTGAACTGTCTGTAAAAACTGTACGTCTCATTTTATATATAAAGCATTGTTTACATTGTAATATTGAGTCACTGAGTCTGTTTTCTGTTGCTGCTTTCAATACCGTAACACAATCAACTGAAACGTCAGGTTATATTTCTCAGGGTTCGTACGCTGCCTTAATTTCCTTAAAAGTCTTTAATATTCGTTGTGTTTAATTAAGGACCTTAAAAACCTTAAAATTTGATAAAAGTGAGATCAGGGTCTTTAAAAGTCTTTAAAAATTATAAACTGCAACCAGTGAAAAAAATTATTGCTGAGTAATTAATATTACAAGCTAACAATTAAGAATCATCCACTAAAATCATACGGTTAGACACCATATTTCAGAAACCCCATTTGAGCCCCTTCACACGAAAATTGCCGAGTGTTGCAGATTGTAATATCGGAAACAGAACCACATCATAAGTAGTCATTGAAAAAGCTGGTTTCCGAAACCGGAAATTGCGCGGGTTCTCAGGAAAGTTTTCTGACGGGATTGGTTTGAATCGAGGAAGCCGTAGTATGTGAACTTGCTAACAATGTTAAACATGCCTGGCTATTGTTTGTTCCACGAAATATGGCTGGAAAACAGTGAATATGTCGGGTGGTTGGAAAAAGATCCAGATAAACACAAGGCGAGATGTAAAGTTTGTGTCAAATCATTTGGCCTGGGCACAATGGGGGAAGCAGCATTACGAGTCCACATGTCTGGCAAAAAGCACATTGCTCTGATGCGCAGTAAAATGTCCTTGCGGACCCCATCCTTAACGGATTTTATTAGTTCCCAGAGGCCAACAGATGAGGCAGGTAGCAGTCAACCTCCTGCAGCTGCTGGTCCGTCACGGCCGATGCCACAACAACAACAACAAGGTAATGCGTGGTCCATGCTGGTTATATTTCGAATCAGGGGGGACAACTTATGACAAACTTGATGTAAATACATGAGTAGTCCCCCCTTAATAATACAGTTTCACATAACAACTATACGTTAATATTATAAACAGTTCTGGGTTCTGCATGCCCTGTATTTGTGCACAGTAGCAAATTTGTATTATTCAGGGAAGACACCATCAAATTAAGTTTGTCAATAGTTGTTCCCTTCCTCTTTTTTGTTTTTCAGTATCTATCTAATATTTCAGATTTTAATGGAAGAGAAACAGGTTGTAATTATTTTTAAATTCATGTTTTTCAGATCGACCAATCAGCTCAACATTAACATAATTTGTGGAGAGAGAGGAGACTGTCAAAGCAGAGATCATATGGACGCTTCACACTGTACAACATCACGATTCCTACAAATCCAACGAAGGGATTCAAGCTGTTTTCAAAACCATGTTTCCAGATAGTGAAATTGCGAAACGATTTACATGTGGTGAGAAGAAAACAGCATATTTGTGTTGTTTTGGACTTGCTCCACATTTCAAATCCTTGTTGGAAAGTCGTGTAAAACAAGAACAGTTTGTGCTCTGCTTCGATGAAAGCCTCAATAAGGTAACGAAGAATGAGCAGCTTGACCTACATGTAAGATTTTGGGACACAAATTGTGTTTCCACTAGATATCTGGGATCACAGTTCTTGGGCCATACAAATGCTGAAGCCCTACTTGAGAGTGTGTGTGAAGATCTTGAGAGGATGAATCTTTCAAATTTACAACAGGTATCAATGGATGGGCCATCCGTAAATTGGAAACTTTTTGATATGCTCCAAGACAAGGTCGAAAAAGACACTGGAAACAAATTTCTGAACATTGGCAGTTGTGGACTTCATGTTATCCACGGTGCCCTGAAAGATGGGTTCTTTAAATCTGACAATGGTGTTCACAATTTCCTTTCATCTTTGTACTGGCTGTTTAAAGATTCCCCTGCACGACGAGAAGACTTCTCAAAACTGACAGGTTCCAACACATTTCCGTTGATGTTTTGTAAGCACAGGTGGGTGGAAAATGTCCCTGTTGCTGAAAGAGCATTGGAGATGTTCGACAATGTGAAAATGGTTGTTAAGGCTGTTCAAGACAAAAAAGTGAAAGACCCTGGGACAAAGTCATTTCAAACTGTGCAGGAAGGATGTCAGAATGTTTTGCTTTATGCAAATATCCATATGTTCCTGACAGTAAGCAAACTGCTGACACCATTCCTGACCATGTATCAAGCAGAAAGACCACCGCTGCCCTTCATGTCAGATGACCTCTCCTACTTGCTAAAAAGCCTGCTTCAGTCAGTGATCAAAGCAGATGTTCTAAAAGAAATTGATACCCCACTTAAACTAATTAAGCTTGACGTAAGAGACAAAAAGCTGTGGAAAGAAGTATCAGCAGTAGATCTTGGGTTTTCAGCAGAAAATGAAGTAAAGCGGTTGCATTCAAAGAAGAAAATTTCAGATCGTCAACTCATTGAGCTGCGACAGGGTCACCGTGAAGCATTACTTCGCGTTGTCGAGAAACTTCAAAACAAATCACCATTGAGTTACACTCTTGTTCGTAACATGAAGTGTTTAGATCCGAGACAGATGGTTCTGGACAAATCTGGCTGTGTAGCAAAGATGAAGAGACTGTTAAAGTGTCTGGTGGACAGTAAGAAAATCATTGAGTCAAATTGTGATGATGTGATTAGAGAGTACCAAGAGTTCTTGGATCAAGAAGTTCCAATGGCAGAGGCAAGCTTTAGTGAATTTAATCCAAAGCTTGATACCCAGAGAGTTGATGTTTTTTTGCATGACCATCTTGCCCACAAAGCCAAAAAGTTATGGCGAGTTGTCAAAAGCCTTCTTATTTTGTCACATGGCCAGGCAAGTGTGGAGCGGGGATTCTCTGTGAATAAAGAAGTTGCAACAGACAACTTGCAAGAAAGATCTTTCGTGGCTCAGAGAATAGTCCTTGATCACCTCTCAGCAGTTGGTGGTATTTCAGGTGTAAACCTTACAAAGCCTCTAGTGCTTGCTGTAGGTAGTGCAAGGCAGAAGTATATGGCCCACCTAGATGATGTGAAAAGACAGAAAGAATCACATAAACAAGCACAGAAAAGAAAGTCAACAATGGACCAGTTAGAGGAATTGAAAATGAAGAAAAGGAGAATCGAACAGAACATAGCAGGTTTATACAAGTCATCAGAAGAGTTTTCAGAGAGGGCAGAGGCAACAGGGGACATTACCTATGTGGCAAGAGCCAACAGCCTCAGGAGAAGTGCTAAGGAGAAATCCAACAGTATTACAGATATTGACAGAGAAATAGAGGAAATCCTGAAAAATCTTAAGAATTAGGCTACAGGCATCTGAAATTTTAGAGACTTTTAGTGAGTTATCTAAACTGAGTGAGACCTAATGGACCTCATTAAAACTGTGCTCTAAACCATTATCTGAACACGTACTGTGTGATTGAACTTCTTGTTTTATTGCCTGTTACCTTAATGTGTGTTTGCCTGAATTGGCATTTGAGATTTGAAATGTGTTCAGTTATCTTAACTGACTCAACATTAAAATTTGTGTCTGCTGGAATTTGTCCCAATTAAAAGTGTTACAATTTAACTCTCTGGCTTGCTTCGTATTCAGTATGGTCGCTGATGGTGTAGCTATCTCGAATATAGGTGCTTGTCCATCAACCTGAGGCTGCACGAGCGTGGTTTCAATACCTGTGTCAAGGGATTTTCATGATCCTCATGCTTTCACTGTGTGAGGCCTTGATCGCAATATGCAGTCGGTGTTGCTATTTATATGGCTTTACATGGATGTTGTGACTTCCGTTCGCATTAAGTTCATTACAGATCGCATGCAGTTCATCAATGTCGAGTCAGTCATACAAGTTCAGTTGGTATAACTCACCAAAGGTCGTTGGTTTACCACGGGTACTCTGCCTTCCTCCAGCCGCAATACACTAGTCGCCATCATAGAAGTGAAAAATTCTTTGTGTGGTGTAAGACAACGATTAAATGAATAGATCTTTACAAACAACTTGATGAAATTGGTCTTTAATTTTGGAGAATGACAGCCTTAAAAGTCTTTAAAAAGTCTTTAATTTTCATAATACCTAAGGTGTACGAACCCTGATTTCTATAAGCCTAGGGGTGAAACCACAGATCATACACTTTATCATTAGTGTCACCGTGCAGGAATGGGCGGTTGTATTCACTCACGTGCTCAAGAATAACTTTGAGGGCCTGCTCGACAATTTCAGTTTTAAGTGCATCTTAATGGACCCAAATCTTTCATCGGTAGCTGTCGAGGACTGGTTGTTCGTAAACAAACACACTGTCACCTGGAAAATTCGGCCTGAAAGTTGAAAGTTTGGAGCCTTACTACACGATGAGGCATAGCTGAAAGCTGTAATTTTGCACATAAGCTGTATTTAACGACCTCGATCATACTGTGGAGTTTCAATTTTTAAACATTAATCCGACTAACTTGCTTCGAATGTACTATCTCCATGTTATAGATTTTATTCAATCGACCGATAAGGCAGATGTCAGTGTGTTGAATAAGGTGGGAGATCATTTAGGTATTGTTAGGTTGCGCACGCGGTTACATATAACAACAAGGCCAAAAGTCCCACACAGCCGCCGTCCTTTATTCCATGGCCCCAAAACCAAATATAAACTAGACTGTAGACAAGATATAAAAACCATACTTGGCCTACTTACATTTAAAATACAGCGTTTATATATTGTAAACAAGTAGCTAAATTCCAGCCTGTAAAAATGAAGAAATGACTAATAATTGAATTGAATTTTTGGGATGTTTTCTATATATGCATGTAGTTGCTAGGAAGGCGGCTTACCAGGCTGTTTATCAGTAAATGTAGCTAATCAGTTTACATAATCACGGTAATTTTTTCACACAAGGAATAACTTTTTACGAGAAAAATCATACTTACACAGAAAAACATTCTTAAAAGGAAAATTTTTTTCATGGCAAGAATATTTCCACTGCGATTGGAATATTTTCACGGCGACTTAAATATTTGCATAGTGGTGGAAATATTAATCCGCCAACTGACCTGACTGAATTAAGATACCTTTTGAGGACGGTTTATTACCTTGGCTAAAATCTCCTAAATTTGTCCGATTTCCTTAAGCCCTGTTTAGCTGTCTACGATATGAAACTGACAACAACGGTTATTACACATACATTTCTATGTGGACTTGGCCGTGTCTTATTGCAGTTTCAAGGATCGGGGTGGAAACCCTTTGTGTACGCGCCAAAGACATTTCTACACAGGGAAAAGGGTTACGCACCCAAATTGAAATAGAATGTCTGGCATCAGTAGGGTGTTCTGAGAAATTTTTACGATATCTTTATTTTGAGAGGATGAGAGAGAGAGACAGGAAAACAAAATCGTGCAGTGAGCGATACTTCAATTTTCAACATGGTGGCCAAAATCTTCTAGAACTTAAACCAGGACAAACAGTTTAGGCAAAATTAGACAACGATAGAGAGTGGACAACAACAGAAAGGATAGCTCCCAAGCCGTATAAAACAGAAAGCAGTCAAAGTCAATATCGTCCTAATAGGCGGCATGAGAAGCCAACATCGGGCATCACTCCAGACATGATCCAGCCGTTGCCAGATCCTTTGTGGAAATTACTCCACAATGCTTTAATTGTCTTTTGGGCTTCAATTGTGCCGGCTGAGCCCAAACCGCATTCATCTTTCCAAATGGTATTTTTTGTCGCCTATTTTAGTGTTTCCTCAGCAGTTTCTAAACAACAAAGGTCAGAGTCAGTGCAATATTCATTTGGGATGCCGAAATTTTTATGGAAGTGAGAAGACGGCATCTCACCCGACAACGCTTAAAATTAATTAAATCTCGAGATAAAATTTTTCTCTGAGTTTTTTACAATTGAAGAATTTATATTTTACGCCTTAGTAATTCTAGCATACAAAGAATGGTTGTTTTCTGTTTTCCTAAAATACAGTAAAATTACTCAAAAGCAGTGTTCAAGCGGAGGTGCTTTCTCTGACGTCCGCGATAACTAAGTGAGCACTGCTTTCATCTTAGAAGCCACCGCTACAAAACTCAGGCATAAAATCCAGCGACAGTCGAATGGCAGGATTAGCCTAGTGGTGCTTGTTTTTATTTCCGTTTGTTTCAGAAATAAACACGAATCTAGTTGTATAGCAATCCTATTGTAATTTTGTAAACGTTTTATAGGGGTCAAAATCACCAGCACAACTCCTCCGGAGGCGACGACCCGACCCAGGAATACAGCGGCCGTATATGTGCACTTTGGCTATTTAAACAGTGGTACAATACAATATGGGTGAGGCGATCCACCTAAAACTTGCAATGAAATTTCATTCAAAGATCATTAGCTGATTAGGGAAAAATGATTTAAGCATATGGATAAAATTCAGAATATCTGTTAGATCACGTGGCTGGTCAAATAGCCAAAAAACGTCATAAGCTGCTTCATATATTCGAGGGGCCTCCGTGGCTCAGTTTTTTAGCACGCTAGCACAGCGTAATGACCCAGGAATCTCTCACCAATCCGCTCGCTGTGAGTTCAAGTCCAGCTCATGCTGGCGTCCTCTTTGGTCGTAATTGGGAATGTCTGGCCGCAACCTGCAGATGGTCGTGGGTTTCCCCTGGCTCTGCCCCGTTTCCTCCCACCATAATGCTGGCCGCCGTCGTAAAAGTGAAATATTCTTGAGTACGGCGTAAAACACCAATCAAAAAAAAATAAATAAATAAATTCATATATTCGCTATTAAAGATAATGGAAGTGTTTGTTGACAGATATGCAGAGTCTAAACAGGGCGTAATTCGCTCACAGCAGGCCAAGGAAACTGATAGCATAGACTGCTTACAACTCTGAATTTACGGGTGCAGTGTCACATAATCCAAAATCTGTGGATTCTAGGAACAATGTATTTTATTGAATGTACTGGTTATCTGTTGCACAGAGAGCGATTCCGTTACGCCCGCGCTATAGGCGTATAAAATACGACTCCCACAAAATACAGATGTCGGTATATTCACACGGTTATTTTTTTAATTGGGTAGATTATACTTGGATGATGAAACAGATTTGTAACCACAATTTCAAATAACTGATAAAATTATTGAAAACAGATCTAAACAATATATACGGTGAAAGACGTCATTTTCCCCCAAATAATATTGTTTTAGGTGATCCTTTAAACCAAATAAAGTTTCTTTCGTTTTAACTGAGAACTATATGATTTATTATTCAATTGTAAAGAGTAAGCGTTATAAATATTTTAACCATTTTTAGTTAAGAATATGTTCTGAAAATGTTCCAATATAAGTAATAACTAAATCAATACTGCAAGCCTGTGTTCCTATAGTGGGGATGTCGTGGTTTGTTAACAATAAATCACCGTAGGTCTACATTTGCTAGCATTCAGATAAAGTTATCTTTTTCATATAAATAGCAAAAGTTAACCTTTCTTCCTGAAAGGAAGTGAGTTTTAAATGTTAAGCAACAACAAACATCAGTTTCTCGCGGCCTAAACAGGAGTTCACAGGGAAGACAACCGATGGACACTAAGCTGCTAACGTCTGAGCAGAGTTTTGTCCCTTCAGCTGATAGCCACTTTCGATCGATACATTTTTGACCACTGAACTGAGAGTCCGGGGTGAAATGAAAGCATCGCCACGCTTGTGCCATTCTGTGGGCATGTTTGGTAAGATTTGTTACACAGACGCGGTGGTTGGAGGTTTCATTCCCTTAAACCCATACAGGTAAGCTAGAAATTCATAAAAATACACTTCGATCATTTTACGGTATGAGTGGAAATTACACTAACAGAAGAAAAAACTACGAAACTTTCATTGGATAAACTGTTTACACATCAAATCCAGGATGAGAGGATTTAAATTTTGAACGATCTTTCAGTTTTCACAGGGACCTTTTACTTGGGAAAAACACAAGATGAACATTTAAAACCCTCAGGCTACTGAAAGTAAAAGAGATTGCGTTTTATTATAATTATGGGCAGGTACCTGACATGTCCATTAGTTCCCTCTCCACCTGCCCATCTTTATAATGAATTCACCATCCATCCAGCTCACTCGCCATACCGACCTCTCCACCTACCCATCTCCATAATGAATCCATCATCCATCCAGCTCACTCGCCATATTGACCTCTTTATCTACCTACCTCCATAAAAAATTTAACATTCATCCAGCTCACTCGCCATATTGTCTTCCCCACCCACCCCACGTTCACAATGAATCCACCATCCATCCATCTCACTCTATATATTGAGTGCTGTGGTGACTAGGCGAGATATGAAGCAAGTGCAGTTCTTAGGTCAGTAATTTTCATCCCTTAGTGTTTAAAGCGTCCGCCTCGAAGTCAAAATATCCAGAATTAACCTCGGAACTTAAAGGGTATGGGCTCGACCTGAAAAAAAGGCACTGTATATACATGAACACCGAATGACACCTCGTGTTCATGTGACTGACAACTGACAACGAGGTAAAAACCCAAGAATACACAATTATATTTCGTTATCTTCATGCCATCTGAATAAGTAGAAGCATTTCTTACTTGTGTAGTAATTAGATTTCCATGTCTCCTGTGTGTGAAACCATGTCTGTCCCACATATGTCCCAAGTATATGTTCATCTCTCCGGTGTGTCAAACTATGTCTGTTCCACATATGTGCCAAGAATATGTTCATCTCTACTGTGTGTCAAACTATGTCTGTCCCCCATATGTAGCAAGTACATGTCCATCTCTACTGTGTGTCAAACCATGTCTGTCCCACATATGTCCCAAGTACATGTCCATCACATCTGTACGTCAAACCATGTCTCTTCCACACATGTCCCAAGTACATGTCCATCACACCTGTACGTCAAACCATGTGTATACCACATATGTGACAAGTCCATGTCCATTAAACCTGTACGTCAAACCATGTATGTCCTACATATATGCCAAGTACATGTCCATCACACCTGCACGTCAAACCATGTCTGTCCCACATATGTGCCAAGTAAATGTCCATCACAGCTGTACGTCAAACCATGCCTTTCCAACATATCTCCCAAGTACATGTCCATCTCTACTGTGTGTCAAACCATGTCTGTCCCACATACGTGCCAAGTACATGTCCATCACACCTGTACGGCAAACCATGTCTGTCCCACATACGTGCCAAGTACATGTCCATCACAGCTGTACGTCAAACCATATCTGTCCCACATACGTTCCAGGCACATGTCCATCACAGCTGTACGTCAAACCATATCTGTCTCACATATCTCCCAAGTACTTGTCCATCACTGCTGTACGTCAAACCATGTCTGTCCCACATATCTCCCAAGTACATGTTCATCTCTACTGTGTGTCAAACCATGTCTGTCTCACATATGTGTCAAATACTTGTCCATCACAGCTGTACGTCAAGCCATGTCTGTCCCACATACGTGCCAAGTACATGACCATGACAGCTGTACGTCAAACCATGCCTGTCCCACATATCTCCCAAGTACATGTTCATCACAGCTGTACGTCAAACCATGTCTGTCCCACATATCTCCCAAGTAAATGTTCATTACAGCTGTACGTCAAACCATGCCTGTCCCACATATCTCCCAAGTACATGTTCATCACAGCTGCACGTCAAACCATGTCTGTCCCACATATCTCCCAAGTACATGTTCATCACAGATGTACGTCAAACCATGCCTGTCCCACATATCTCCCAAGTACATGTTCATCAGAGCTGTACGTCAAACCATGTCTGTCCCACATATCTCCCATGTACATGTTCATCACAGCTGTACGTCAAACCATGCCTGTCCCACATATCTCCTAAGTACATGTTCATCACAGCTGTACGTCAAACCATGTCTGTTCCACATATCTCCCAAGTACATGTCCATCACAGCTGTACGTCAAACCATGCCTGTCCAACATATCTCCCAAATACATGTCCATCACAGCTGTGCGTCAAACCCTGTCTGTCCAACATACGTGCCAAGTACATGTCCATCACAGCTGTACGTCAAACCATGTCTGTCCCACATACGTGCCAACTACATGTCCATTACAGTTGTTCCTCGAACCATGCCTGTCCAACATATCTCCCAAGAACATGTCCATCTCTACTGTGTGTCAAACCATGTCTGTCCCACATATGTGCCAAGTACATGTCCATCACACATGTACGTAAAACCATGTCTGTCTCACATATGTGCCAAATACATGTCCACTACACCTGTACGTCAAACCATGTCTGTCCCACATATGTGCCAGGTACATGTGCATCTCAGCTGTACGTCAAACCATGTCTGTCCCACATATGTGCTAAGTGTATGTTCATCTCTCCTGTGTGTCAAACCATGTCTGTCCCACATATGCGCCCAGTACATGTCCATCTCTTCTGTGTGTCAAACCGTGTCTGTCCCACAAATGTGCCAAGTACATGTCCATCACAGCTGTACGTCAAACCATGTCTGTCCCACATATCTCCCAAGTACATGTCCATCACAGATGTACGTCAAACCATGTCTGTCCCACATACGTGCCAAGTACATGTCGATCACAGCTGTACGTCAAACCATGTCTGTCCCACATATCTCCCAAGTACATGTTCATCACAGATGTACGTCAAACCATGTCTGTCCCACATATCTCCCAAGTACATGTTCATCACAGCTGTACGTCAAACCATGCCTGTCCCACATATCTCCCAAGTACATGTTCATCACAGCTGTACGTCAAACCATGTCTGTCCCACATATCTCCCAAGTACATGTTCATCACAGATGTACGTCAAACCATGACTGTCCCACATATCTCCCAAGTACATGTTCATCAGAGCTGTACGTCAAACCATGTCTGTCCCACATATCTCCCAAGTACATGTTCATCACAGCTGTGCGTCAAACCATGCCTGTCCCACATATCTCCTAAGTACATGTTCATTACAGCTGTACGTCAAACCATGTCTGTTCCACATACGTGCCAAGTACATGTCCATCACAGCTGTACGTCAAACCATGCCTGTCCAACATATCTCCCAAATACATGTCCATCACAGCTGTACGTCAAACCCTGTCTGTCCAACATACGTGCCAAGTACATGTCCATCACAGCTGTACGTCAAACCATGTCTGTCCCACAAACGTGCCAACTACATGTCCATTACAGTTGTTCGTCGAACCATGCCTGTCCAACATATCTCCCAAGAACATGTCCATCTCTACTGTGTGTCAAACCATGTCTGTCCCACATATGTGCCAAGTACATGTCCATCACACATGTACGTAAAACCATGTCTGTCTCACATATGTGCCAAATAAATGTCCACTACACCTGTACGTCAAACCATGTCTGTCCCACATATGTGCCAGGTACATGTGCATCACAGCTGTACGTCAAACCATCTCTGTCCCACATATGTGCTAAGTGTATGTTCATCTCTCCTGTGTGTCAAACCATGTCTGTCCCACATATGCGCCCAGTACATGTCCATCTCTTCTGTGTGTCAAACCGTGTCTGTCCCACAAATGTGCCAAGTACATGTCCATCACAGCTGTACGTCAAACCATGTCTGTCCCACATATCTCCCAAGTACATGTCCATCACAGATGTACGTCAAACCATGTCTGTCCCACATACGTGCCAAGTACATGTCCATCACAGATGTACGTCAAACCATGCCTGTCCCACATGTCTCCCAAGTACATGTTCATCACAGATGTAGGTCAAACCATGTCTGTCCCACATATCTCCCAAGTACATGTTCATCACAGCTGTACGTCAAACCATGCCTGTCCCACATATCTCCCAAGTACATGTTCATCACAGCTGTACGTCAAACCATGTCTGTCCCACATATCTCCCAAGTACATGTTCATCACAGATGTACGTCAAACCATGCCTGTCCCACATATCTCCCAAGTACATGTTCATCAGAGCTGTACGTCAAACCATGTCTGTCCCACATATCTCCCAAGTACATGTTCATCACAGCTGTGCGTCAAACCATGCCTGTCCCACATATCTCCTAAGTACATGTTCATCACAGCTGTACGTCAAACCATGTCTGTTCCACATACGTGTCAAGTACATGTTCATCACAGCTGTACGTCAAACCATGACTGTCCAACATATCTCCCAAATACATGTCCATCACAGCTGTGCGTCAAACCCTGTCTGTCCAACACACGTGCCAAGTACATGTCCATTACAGTTGTTCGTCGAACCATGCCTGTCCAACATATCTCCCAAGAACATGTCCATCTCTACTGTGTGTCAAACCATGTCTGCCCCACATATGTGCCAAGTACATGTCCATCACACATGTACGTAAAACCATGTCTGTCTCACATATGTGCCAAGTACATGTCCATCACACATGTACGTAAAACCATGTCTGTCCCACATATGTGCCAGGTACATAAGCATCACAGCTGTACGTCAAACCATCTCTGTCCCACATATGTGCTAGATGTATGTTCATCTCTCCTGAGTGTCAAACCATGTCTGTCCCACATATGCGCCCAGTACATGTCCATCTCTTCTGTGTGTCAAACCGTGTCTGTCCCACAAATGTGCCAAGTACATGTCCATCACAGCTGTACGTCAAACCATGCCTGTCCCACATATCTCCCAAGTACATGTTCATCACAGATGTACGTCAAACCATGCCTGTCCCACATATCTCCCAAGTACATGTTCATCACAGTTGTACGTCAAACCATGTCTGTCCCACATATCTCCCAAGTACATGTTCATCACAGCTGTACGTCAAACCATGACTGTCCCACATATCTCCCAAGTACATGTTCATCACAGCTGTACGTCAAACCATGGCTTTCTCACATATCTCCCAAGTACATGTTCATCACAGATGTACGTCAAGCCATGTCTGTCCCACATATCTCCCAAGTACATGTCCATCACAGCTGTGCGTCAAACCATGCCTGTCCCACATATCTCCCAAGTACATGTTCATCACAGTTGTAAAACCATGTCTGTCCCACATATGTGTCAAATACATGTCCATCACAGCTGTACGTCAAACCATGCCTGTCCCACATATCTCCCAAGTACATGTCCATCACACCTGTACGTCAAACCATGTCTGTCCCACATACGTGCCAAGTACATGTCGATCACAGCTGTACGTCAAACCATGCCTGCCCCACATATCTCCCAAGTACATGTTCATCACAGCTGTACGTCAAACCATGACTGTCCCATATATCTCCCAAGTACATGTTCATCACAGCTGTACGTCAAACCATGCCTGTCCCACATATCTCCCAAGTACATGTTCATCACAGCTGTACGTCAAACCATGCCTGTCCCACATATCTCCCAAGTACTTGTTCATCACAGCTGTACGTCAAACCATGTCTGTCCCACATATGTGCCAAGTACATGTCAGTCACACCTTTACATCAAACCATGTCTGTCCCAGATATTTGCCAAGTACATGTCCATCACAGCTGTACGTCGACCCTTGCCTGTCCAACCTATCTCCCAAACACATGTCCATCACAGCTGTGCGTCAAACCATGTCTGTCCCACATACGTGCCAAGTACATGTCCATCACAGCTGTACGTCAAACCATGTCTGTCCCACATGTCTCCCAAGTACATGTCCATTACAGTTTTTCGTCGAACCATGCCTGTCCAACATATCTCCCAAGAACATGTCCATCTCTACTGTGTGTCAAACCATGTCTGTCCCACATATGTGCCAAGTACATGTCCATCACACATGTACGTCAAACCATGTCTGTCCCACATATCTCCCAAGAACATGTCCATCTCTACTGTGTGTCAAACCATATCTGTCCCACATATGTGCCAAGTACATGTCCATCACACATGTACATAAACCCATGTCTGTCGCACATATGCGCCAAGTACATGTCCATCTCCTCTGTGTGTCAAACCATGTTTGTCGCACATATGCGCTAAGTACATGTCCATCTCCTCTGTGTGTCAAACCATGTCTGTCCCACATATGTGCAAAGTACATGTCCACTACACCTGTACGTCAAACCATGTACGTCCCACATATATGCCAAGTACATACAAATCTCTTCTGTGTGTCAAACCGTGTGTATCCCACAAGTGTGGCAAGTACATGTCCATGTCTTCTGTTCGTAAAACCATGTCTGTCTCACATATGTGCCAAATACATGTCCACTACACCTGTACGTCAAATCATGTTTGTCCCACATATGTGCCAGGTACATGTCCATCACACCTGTACGTCAAACCATCTCTGTCCCACATATGTGCCAAGTGTATGTTCATCTCTCCTGTGTGTCAAACCATGTCTGTCCCACATATGCGCCAAGTACATGTCCATCTCTTCTGTGTGTCAAACCGTGTCTGTCCCACAAATGTGCAAAGTACATGTCCATCACACCTCTTTGTCAAACCATATGTGTGCCACATATCTGTTAAGTAATGTCCATCTCTAATGTTTTTCAAACCATGTCTGTCCCACATATGTGCCAAGTACATGTCCATTACATCTGTACGTCAAGCCATGTCTGTCCCACGTATGTGCCAACCATATATTTATCACAGCAGGGTGTCAAACCATGTTTGTCCCAGAAGTGTGCCAAGTACATGTCCATCTCTCCTGTGTGTCAAACCATGTCCATGCAACACATGTGCCAAGTACATGTCCATCACAACTATACGTCAAACAATATCTGCTGTATGACAATCCATGTCTATCCGAGAATTGTGGGAAGTACATGTCATTTAAACCTGTGTATCAAACCATTTCTGTCCCACATACATGCCAAATATACGTCCATCCTACTTTTATGTTAAACCGTGTCTGTGCCTCCTAGGTGCCAAGTACATGTCCATTCCACCTTTGTGTCAAACCAAGTCTGTCCCACATATGCGCCAAGTACATGTCCATTCCACCTTTGTGTCAAACTATGTCTGTCCCACATATGTGACTAGTACATGTCCCTCTTTCCTGTGTGTCAAACCATGTCTGTCCCACATATGTTCATTTCACTTGGGTACCAAGCCATGTTTGTACAACATATGCACCAAGTACATGTCCATTCTACATCTGTGTCAAACCATGTGTGTGACACATGTGCCAAGTACATTTCCATCTATCCTGTGTGTCAATCCACGTCTGTCCCACATATGTGTCAAGTACATATCCATTTTACATGTGTGCCAAAGCATTTCTGTCCCACATGTGTGCCAAGTACATGTCTATTCCACCCGTGAGTCAACCCGTGCTTGTCCTGCATATCTGCCCAGTATGAGACTATCCTCGGCTGTGTGTCAAACCATGTCTGTTCCACATATACGCCAAGCCCATTTTCCAACCAACTGTTTGTCGAATCATGCCTGTCGCTCATCTGTGTTAAGCACCTATCCATCCAAACTGTATGTCAAACCATGTCTGTCTCACACATGTGCCAAGTACATGTCCATTTAATCTGTGTGTCAAATTATGTTTGTCCCACATACGCGCCAAGTACATGTCCATTCCACCTGTTTGTCAAGTACATGTCCATTTCACTGGTGTGTCAAATCATGTCTGTCCCTCATATGTGCCCAATACATGTCCATCCTACCGATGTTGAAACCGTGGCTTTTCCACTTATGTGACAAGTATATGCCAAGTACATGTCCATCCAATCTGTATGTCAAACCATGTCTGTCTCACATATGCGCCAAGTACATGTCCATCTCTTCTGTGTGTCAAACCATGTCTGTCCAACATATTTGCCAAGTACATGTCCGTCTCTCCGGTGTGTTAAACCATGTCTGTCCCAAATATTTGCCAACTACATGTCCATCTCTCCGGTGGGTTAAACCATGTCTGTCCCACATATGTCCACTTCACTTGTGTACCAAACCATGTCTGTACCACATATGCACCAAGTACATGTCCATTCTGCATCTGTGTCAAACCATGACTGTCCCACCTATGTACCAAGTACATGTCCATCTCTCCTGTGTGTCAAACGATGATTGTCCCACATATGTACCAAGTACATGTCCATCTCTCCTGTGTGTCAAACCATGACTGTACCACATATGTGCCAAGTACATGTCCAGCTCTCCTGTGTGTCAAACCATGGCCCCACATATGTGCCAGGTACATGTCTATTCCACCCGTGAGTCAAACCATGCTTGCCCGAAATATATGCCAAGTATGAGACTATCCTCGCCTGTGTGTCAAACCATGTCTGTTCCACATATTCGCCAAATCCATTTTCACTCCACCTGTTTGTCAAATCATGCCTGTCGCTCATCTCTGTTAAGCACATGTCAATCCAATCTGTATGTCAAACCATGTCTGTCTCACATATGTGCCAAGTACAAGTCCATTTCACCTGTGTGTCAAATTATGTTTGTCCCACATATGCGCCAAGTACATGTCCATTTTACCTGTTGTCAAGTACATGTCCATTTCACTTGTGTGTCTAACCATGTCTTTCCCTCGTATGTGCCCAATACATGTCCATAATACCGATGTTCAAACCGTGACTTTTTCCACATATGTAACAAGTATATGCCAAGTACATGTCCATCCAATCTGAGTGTCAAACAATGTCTGTTCAACATATGTTCCAAGTACATGTCCATCCCCTCTCTATGCCAGACCATGTCTGTCCTACATATCTGCCTAGTATGAGTCCATCCTCGCGTTTTTGTCAAACCATGTCTGCTCGATATATACTCTAAGTCCATTTTGACACCACCTGTGTGTCAAAACCATATCTGCCCCCCACATATGTGTTAAGTACATGCTCATCCCTCCTGTGTGTCAAACCATGTCTGTCCCACGTGTGTAACAAGTACATAATCATCCTAGGTGTATGTCAAACTCTGTGTGTACCATATATCTATCAAGAATATGAACATCTCTCCTGTGTGTCAAACCGTGTCTGTCCTACGTATGTAACAAGTACAAGTCCATTTCACCTGAGTGTCAAATTATATCTGTCCCACGTATGTTCAAAGTACAAGCTCATTTCTCCTGTGTGTCAAACCATGTCTGTCGCACATCTGTGTCAAGTACATGTCCTTCGCTCCTGTGTGCCAAACCATGTCTGTCCCACGTATGTACCAAGTACATTTCGATATCGCACCTTGATGTCAAACCATATCTGTCCCACATATACGCCAAGAACATGTCACTTCCAACTATCTTCCAAACCGTGTGTGTCCACCATATGTCCGAAATACATGTCCATCCTATCTGTATGTCAAACAATGTCTGTCCTACATATTTCCTCAAGTCTATTCCACCTGTATGTAAAACCATACATAAGACCATCCTACATGTTTGTTAAAGCATGTCTATACAACATGTGTGCCAAGTGCATGTCCATCTCATATGTACACACCATGTCTGTCCCACACATCTGCCAAGTACATGTCCATTCCACCCGTGTGCCAAACCATGTCTGTCCCACATATGTACCAAGTACATGTCCATCCCACCTTTGTGTCAAACCATGTCTATCACACATGTGCCCCAAAAACATGTACATATCCCGGTTGGATGCCAAACCATATCTGTCCCACATATGCGCCTAGAACATGTCTAATCCAGCTGTGTGTCAAATAGTGTCTGTCTTACATGTGTGCCAGGTACATGTCCATCCCACCCGTGTGTCAAACCATGGCTGTCCAATACTTGTGCCAAGCACATATCCATTCTGCCTATGTTAAACCTTGTCTTTCCCATATATGTGCAAATTGCATATCCATCCTACCTCTGTGTTAAACCATTTCTATTCAACATATCTGTCAAGTGCATGTCCATCACATCTAAGTGTCAAATCATGTCTGTCTAATATTTGTGCCAAGTACATGTCCATCCTACCTCTGTGTTAAACCATTTCTATTCAACATATCTGTCAAGTGCATGTCCATCACATCTGAGAGTCAAACTCTATGTCTGTCTAATATTTGTGCCA
Organism: Liolophura sinensis; assembly: GCF_032854445.1. Taxonomy (NCBI): domain Eukaryota; kingdom Metazoa; phylum Mollusca; class Polyplacophora; order Chitonida; family Chitonidae; genus Liolophura; species Liolophura sinensis. Next base: position 15,197,502 of record NC_088299.1, on the reverse strand, counting down.
AGTACATGTCCATCCTACGTCTGTGTTAAACCATTTCTATTCAACATATCTGTCAAGTGCATGTCCATCACATCTGAGTGTCAAATCATGTGTGTCTAATATTTGTGCCAAGTACATGTCCATCGTACCTGTGTGTTAAACCATTTCTATTCAACATATCTTTCAAGTGCATGTCCATTACATCTGAGTGTCAAACCATGTCTGTCTGATATTTATGCCAAGTACATGTCCATCCCACCTGTGTGACTGTACTGTATTCTTACTAATCTCCTTTATTTCAGTACACTTGAACATGGTATCAGTGGATGTATGACATTGGAGTCTACAAATAGTGTCGTATGGGAATGTTGTGTACAGGCCTTTATCTAAGGATTTAGGTCCCGACATCCAAACTTTTTTCCACGACCAGCAGGAATAGAACTGTGCTACAGGCGTTGTCTGTTGTCTACAGTTTTGTCATCCAAGAAAGTTCCTCGGCGCCAGCGATAATTCGTCGAAAACAACAGCGCTATTTCTACCAGAACTCATATCATGTACTGTAGCATTTCACAGATTCTTTGCCGATACTGTGTGATGTTCTCCATGAAATACGTACGAAATACGTACGAGATACGCGCCTATTAAGTTCACGGAAACCTCAACAGTGCTATAAACGAGGCTTTAAAGCTCCCGTATAAAGGAACAGGGAATTCGATAGTGGCAAAGCAAGTGACCTTTACATAGCGAGACGTTATGTTTAGGTCGACTCGACATATGAGCATGAGTTACAGAAAACACTTTGTTCGATAAAATACATTTACAAGCTCTGTTGAAAAGAATTGATATCATAGATGGTTGATCATGCAAGAGTGCGACTTTCAAACAAATTCAATGGTAAAGGGATTATATGTACGCCTGAATTCTGCTTCGTGACTTGTGTGACAATGAGAGCTACCACACCTTTTGTCAAAATATGTCACCTTTATTTCTTAAAGGTGGGCTACAATATGCGTTGGACGCCAGTGACTGTACACATAAGCATGTGCTGCAAGCCCTGTTGAAAAGAACATATCATGGATTGTAGATCATGTATGAGTGCGACTGTGGCACTAAGCAAACACCCATGTGATCTTTTAGCAAGAATATTGTCAAGATATCTGGAGAATACACTCTAGGCTACAAAAGTGTTTGTCACCTTGAAAAAAAACAGACATAAGTTTTGCCCTGTCTTTGCAAATAACATTTGTGGCGATTGTTGTAAGTGTACGTGGATTGACTGGATAATTGGAAGACAGGTCTCGAGAACGCGAGACTCGGGTTCAACCCCCAGCCATGCACATTCATTAAGATCAGGAATGTCGGTAGATTGCAGTTTCTATCCCTATACAGGCTTCTTGACTTGGTATAGGTCATGCGTTTGTCAGTCCAGGGCCTGGATTACCGGACAAATAACATGGTAACCAAGTCTGTTACCTTGGACTGTTACATAAAATGTATCGGGACGTGAATTGCATCAACATATTACCCGAGTATTTGTTTGGTTAAAACATCATACATTTCCATGAACGACACACCCAAAAAACGCAAAACCATTTTCCTAGAAAGCTGGTCTCCATACCAATGCGTGTAATGCCACCCAGAAAGAACAGTTACAGTATAGTGACATCGGTCCGACCAATACTTTAGCTTTACTCCCTCATTCTGAACAGCTCAGACGGCTAAGAGCCAGCTTACTGCTGCCCGGCTCTTCACCAGTGATGCCGCGTGATCAAATCCAGCTCTCATCGGTTCAGCAGCGGCATTATACTTGGCAGTTTGTCGTCTGTCTTGGTTTGGCGTTCGCTTTCGTCAGGCAATGTAGTTTCCTCCACCCAAGATCCTGAGCATCACCATTAAAATGAGAAATTCTTGAGCAGGGCGTTTAACATCACTCAAATAAATAAATTAATCATTCTTAGGCAAAGTAATAAAGTACTGAAAAGTTTAACTCGGTAAAGTCGTTTTCGTAATGGAGATAGAGGATTGTAGATTAAGACAACTCCACCATTTCTTTTTCAGTGTATTTACTATCTGGGACTGGCACATTTCGACTGTGCTGTCCTCCGCTCCGTTGAGTAATACGAAAAATGATTACAGTATATGCTTATGAGTAATCTTGTCTTCATACATACTTGTTGTTCGTGAGAAGAAAAGGCAAAGGTCACCGGAGTATCGTGTCGGTCATCAGGCGAACTTCATCAGCCACCATACTGAATAACCGTGACTCTGTTCCTGGAACTGCCTACTGTTCCTAAACTAAAAGTATTTTCTTTTTTCTCTGTGGCTGTTATTAATGTACATCTGCTCTCCCTGTCCATAACCATTTTAACTGTGTAAATCTCCTTGGCTTAATGCCTCACGTTCTATGAGTGTATCTTTTTCTAAACGATGCCGAGTGCGGTGGACTCGATTCGAAAATGACAGGTAGGGAAGTTCGGCTGCTTTCAATGTGTGAGTTAAATTGTGGTTAATGCTGATGTCATGGTGTTCATTATTCAAGATTAACTCGGCGATATAAGGCTGGAATGAAATCAGGATTAAAGGAAACTTGTATTATATCAAACAGTTTTGACAATGTTGAGAACAGCCCTTTGGAAAACAAAATCGTGACCCGGTTCAGTTAATGGAAGAGTATACAGATATTTGTAAAAGTTCAGCGAGGAACTGTGCTGTAGATCTGAGACCTTGTCCTTACTGTGTACTGGACAATAAACGGACTGAAGAGAAATATATACCATCCACTTATCAACAGCACAAGGCACCAGAAATCATGACAAACGGCAAAACTGTTACGCAGTCGTGTAACCCAAGATATATAAGGCAGGTATATGCCTCTAAATGTTTTATGTGGGACACTATTGGTTACATGGTTATTCAGTAGGATAGGATAGGATAGGATAGGCAAATATATGTCAGTAATAATCCTAACGCCAGTATGGGGATTATTGAAATTATTGACATTATATATTTGCATATCCTATCACTGAGTAACCATGTAACGAATTCATCCTGCAAAGACCCATCAGTTCAGTGCAGAAGATCGATACATAGGTGAATCACTTCAGCGATATGGTCAATATTGGACTCCAACGAAGGGAGATAGCCTACTTAGCTGACACATCTGACTTCGTCTGGAGGATTCGATAATTTATCTGTACCGCACGTGAGCTCTGTAAGCGTCTCAAATATATCATTGTTATGTACTTCCTGAACATACGGGCAATATATCAGGTAAAATCCATTACTAAAGGCAGGAATGATCACAAAAAGACATGATTAAATTACCATATGAGCCTGGACTTGAAAATTAGAGGTACACGGAAGTCTTATTAGGAAGATATTAGAAAATTGAATGAAAAGAAGCTTTTTTAAATTATACATGGACGTTCAGCCCACATTTAATAAGAGGATGCATTATTCCGTCAAAGTGTTGGGCAAGTTTATTTCTTTATGTGGACAATGTACTATATTAAGTTCTTCTCAAGACATTTTCAATGACAAAGAGTAAGTGTGCTCATTAATAAAAACATATTACAACACTAACAACACCTTCAAAGGGAGATAGAGATTAGCGGCATCCTTTTTTTCCTCTTGTTTTTTCATTGGGGCATAAATGGGAACTGTTGGCACTTCTTTGTGCACCATTAGAGTACCTATATATTACGTAATAGCCATGTATAAGATATCGCAACCAACCACCATGGTGGTGTCCAACGGCAGCCGCCAATTGCGCTGGTCAACCATTCATAGCCATTTACGTAATGTATCGCCAGAGACCCTCCCCCCCCCCCCTTTCCCGCCCATATCCTAGTAAATCGCCTATGTTCCTCTTTTAGACAGCCAAAATATACTCACTCATGATTGGGGTGAAGAGAATCCCCTCAGGCCATATTATGGTAACCAGGCTATCTCTCCATTTTGGACAGCCAAACAGTACCCACTTATGGCTGGGGGAAAGAGATTCCTCCCAAGCCATATCCTGGTAACTCGGCTATGTCCACTTTTTGCAGAGCCAAAAATACCCACCAATAACTGGGGAAAAGGGGTTTCTCCCAGGTCATAACCTGTTAACTCGGCTATGTCCACCTTTTGGACAGCCAAAAAGTACTCTGGGTAAAGAGGTTCTTTCCAGGCCAAATCTTGGTAACTCGGCTATGTCGAACAGTCCAAAAATACCCACTTTTGACTGGGGTGAAGAGGTTTTCCCAGACCATATCCTGGTAACTTCGCTGAGTCCCCGCTTTGGGAGAGGAAAGAAATATCTACTTATGACTGGGGTAAAGAGACTCACCCCAGGTCATATCCTGTTAACTCGGCTATGTCCATCTTTTGGACAGCCAAGAAATACCCACTTATGAATGGGTAAAGAGATTCATCTTAGACCAAATTCTGGCAGCTCGGCTACGTCCTGGGGCTAACTGGGGTAAAGAGATTCCTCCCAGGCTATGTCTTGGTTCTCGGTTATGTCCACCGTTTGAACAGCCAAAAAACACTCTGGATAAATAGGTTCTTCCCAGGCCATATCCTGGAAACTCGGCTATATCTATCTTTGGGACAGCCAGAAAATACTCACTTATAACTGGAGTAAAGAGGTTTCTCCTATGCCATATCTTGGTCACTCTGCTATGTCCACCTTTGGGACAGCCAAAAAATACTCACCTATGGCTGGATTGAAACATTCATCTCAAACCATATCTTGGTAACTCTTGTATGTCCACCTTTAGGACAGCAAAAAAATACCCACTTACGACTGGGGTGAAGAGGTTCTCCCAAACCATATTTTGATGACTTCGCTGTGTCCCCCCTATGGGAGAGGAAAGAAATATCTACATATGACTGGGGTAAAGAGCCTCATCCCAGGTCATATCCTGGTAACTTTAGTATGTCCACCTTTTGGGCAGCCAAAAAGCACTGTGGGTAAAGAGGTTCTTCCCAGGCCATATCCTGGCAACTCGGCTATGTCCACCGTTTGAACAGCCAAAAAATACTCTGGGTAAAGAGATTCTTCCCAGGCCATATCCTGGAAACTCGGCTATATCCACCTTTTGGACAGCCAAAAAGTACTCTGGGTAAAGAGGTTCTTTCCAGGCCATATCCTGGTAACTCGGTTATGTCCACCGTTTGAACAGCCAAAAAATACTCTGGGTAAAGAGATTCTTCCCAGGCCATATCCTGGAAACTCGGCTATACCCATCTTTGGGAAAGCCAAAAATACTCACTTATAGCTGGGGTGAAGAGGTTTCTCCTAAACCATATCTTGGTCAGTCGGCTATGTCCACCTTTGGAACAGCCAAAAAATATTCACTTATGACTGGATTAAAAGACTGATCTCGAACCATATCTTGGTAACTCTTGTATGTCCACCTTTAGGACAGCCAAAAAATACCCACTTATAACAGGGGTAAAGAGATTCCTCCTAGGCCAAACATATAAGTCAAAAAACATGCCTACTGTCCGCTGCAAGTGCACAACTCTATCCCACCCCACCATGATCCTCAAATAAACACTCTTACAAAGGTATGAAAGATTTTGCACATTCTGAAAATTTAAATTGAGGTTATCATTACTTATATATCATGTTCCGCCTGACCAGAATAAGCAGGGGATTTTGGGAGCTATGAACTCACGTGTTATGGTTTATCCTCCCCCCCTCCCCCTCCGCCCCATGTCACATTCGCTACTATACAAATGTTAGAGTATATAGAAGAAAGAATCAGGCAGCTTGACGATAAACATTTTACTATAAACGAATAACTCAATATAGAATAACGCAATTTTGGCGGAAATTGGTCGCCATTCGCACACAACCCGGATCACATATGGATACAGAGAGGCCCTTTGCTATATCTTGCTTCCAGATGACATGTCAAGTGACTCAACCAGTTCGAGACAATGTTACACATGGATGACAGGTATGACAACCACGCATTCCTTCAATAAGGGAAAAAACCCATCATATATCTCTCGCTGTGTGGAGAGATACCGCAGACTTAACATCTCGTCTCCGGCTGATCTCGTTTCTGTTGTGTTCTTCTGTCAACTGGTCTTAAAAGTCAATAGCCAGTCTAATATTGGGAGAAGCCTGGAGTTTAGAGGGTATTTGCAAAGAGCGCTCACAAACTACTCCATTGACAGGCCCTAACAACGATTACAATAAGGTTAATAAAGTTTGCAATGTGTAAATCTGCAGCAGGAACCCAATGGCGAGCTTAGTGCACAACACACTTCTCAGTAATAGCTAAACCTACTTATATGGGACATCGATCATTACATTATCTGTAGGTCGCCATGACACGGTTAATGCGATTGACTTGAGCCATATGTACCTGTGTAACACTTGTGTAATGAGCTCCACACTGTATACTTCACTTTACAGTGTTTTACCCCCATAATAAGAAATAACCATGAACCCAGTTTTTGTTGTGTTTTTCGATGTTTCAGAAAGCAATGGGTGCAATGTAACTTTAGCACTGGTTGTTCTGTAGGCACATAGCGATATTATATTCGTCAGTAAGTTTTATTCTTACCAAGTTGTTCAAAAGGAGTTAACCACGGCTGCATGAACTGCTGCAACGCCAAAGTATTCCACCACGAAAGACAAAAACACAGAAACATATCAACAGCGTATATAAAGTGGTTCATGAAGGTGCCTGCAATATTACAGCCGACATTAGCACTTGTTAGCTGAGTGTCTACCTTATGAGGGTACTGCAACGAAACGTTGAGTTCATATCGGAACTCGGTGTTTTATTTGAAAACCACGTTATTTTAATATTCAAAACATAAGACATAATTTAAACATTCTTTGAGTTGATGCTGTTGTTATTTGCTATGTATACATGTCTATAAAGGCAGATTGCAAAACCACTGCTAACACCAATGGCTGCTGTCTATCCGATGCTTCCGAAGATATACGAAAAAAGTATGTTACAAACCTTTTGTTTACCGTAAAAAAGGGAATAAAACAATCAAAAAAAATCATGCTGGTGACCATCAAGTGGTAAGTTAACTGACTGGTGTCAAGAAAAACCCTGTTGTAATAATAACAAATCAGTTTAATTTCACGTAAAACTTTCATTCTGAAATTCTCTTGAAGCCATAGCACACTGTAGAAGGTAACTAAGTAGTATTACTGATTGCTAATATACAGCGACACTGAACTTTGTCCCTCTTCGCATTTCGGGCTTGTCGATTACATCAAGTGCATAGACTTACAGCCCCAAAAACACTTCGTTCAGAAAACTTATGATTAATCGGTGTCACTGAGCAGTGAAGGTGCAGAGGGAGCGGTACCACGTGATCTGTGATGTCGCTATAAGGTGGCAGTCTAGACGGCTACTATCTGCTACCACAACAGAGCCATAAAGCAACTGAAATTATAAGAAGCCTGATATCAGGGTATTTAGAAGCGAACATTTAAATAATAAAGCAGACTTGAAAATCCAGGCAGGCGATAGGTTACTTCTAGAAAGTAACCTCCCGAGCCTTCTATAATATCTTGTGACCCGGGGTGCCTGGATCCAGTTTGTGTGTGGCTCGTCTCTTGTCGCGTTCAGTCAGGTAACACAGGTGTATCCAGTCCCTACTGAAAAAAACTTTGGGTGAATTGCTATAAGGTAAACAGTTTATATCGATTGAATAGTAGATTAGTGCTTCTTATATACAGCATAAATTGTAGGAAAATATCTTCGCCACAGAAGGTGTCTGGGTGAAGCTAGTTTACTGGTGTAAGAAGGATGGTGTAACTGCAGTTGTGAACTTGAGGGCGAGTCTTAAATTATTCGACAAAGTAGAAAAGTTTTTAAAGAAAAACAACGAAATCAAGAGTACAATGTATTACAGAGGTCACTTAGTGGATTATAGTTCGTCAGGTGTGGCTTTATAATGAAAATGTGCATATAAATCAGAAGGTCTTTAACCATTTTTACAAACATCTTCTAACTTCCTAAAAAGCGTTTTGGTGATAGATTTCTTTTCGACGTTCGATGCTTCCAAATTGCAGACTATGCTTTTGTTTTCGTTGCACATCTATTACATGTGCACATATTATGCAGTATGCAAACAGGTAAAACATGTCATATAAAACATGTTGTATAATGCTTTGCTATTGTTTACTTGTCTACACATTCAAATGTGAGATCACTCTAAAAACTTTGCCGTGAACAGACGAAAATCCAAATTCTTTCATTCTCACATTTTTTTTGTAGTGAAGGACTCAAGCTTTGGCTTACGGGGTGATGCGAGTTGTGGAATATCTTTAATCTATAAAATTATACTGTATATTTTTCAGGACAGGAAACTGTACTCATACACAATGGGATGCCTGAAAGAACGACTGTTGATCTTGGCCATCTGTCTGTCTGTCTGTCTGTCTGTAGTAACAGGTAAGACAACTTTGTTTTCACAGTGAGCAGAGTGTCTGGAAAACCATACGGTATTACAAGAGGAGGGTGTCATCCCATTTTTGGTTTATGTGTACATTGTACACTTTCCAATCCAAACAAGACAAAGACTATGGTCATTTCAGATGAAGTTTTCTAAATCAATCTTAAACTGTAGTCTGTATTTGTATTCCTGAAATGAACCACAGTCAGGTGATAACTCCATTACAGTACGGAGCGCGCACATTGAAATATTCTCTGTTATATAAAGTTTTCAACTGGCATTTTAATATGAAAACAGTTAATCTGCAGTATATTTATACAAATTAATTTATGGTGCGGTATTCCGCTAAAAGTGCCATAAATCGGGTATATATGTACTCCTGTTCCATTAATTTGATAATTTGTATTACATAGACATATTCCATACAAACAAAAACGTTGTGATTTTTGTTGAGGGTGATTATATTTATTTGTTACAGCTCATTAGTGAACAAAATACACTAAAGTATAACTCATAATGCCAGGAAAACACAATAAGTGTGTACATTTCCGTTGTTTTTTTATAATCAAGGATATTTAGACAATAAATGTTTAACATATTCGTTTTTTTTTTAGTTTTAAAGGAGAAGAAAACATAAAAATGATGCCAAAATCAGATAATAGAGCGTCAAAACTTATTGTCTTTAATATCTTTTTTGGATTTTTTTTTAAGAAGAAAGGTTATTTGAAAATATTTTTGTATGGTGGGTATTTGGGACCAACTTTTGGTATTTATCGTTGTTGTATAATAATGTTCTAAATAAGGATGTGATGCTTCTCTAATAAAATTATTTGAATGTAAATTTGTTGTTTATATAGACACATTCATTTAACCTAAATTAACCTAATATTTATGAATTTATTAAAAGTATAAATATGATCCAAATTGAAATTAAATTAATTTGTTAGCTGAAAGGAACCAATTCAAGTGCAAAAATATTTATTAAACCTGTGTTACATACTCATTTATGACATTATTAACCACAGACTATAAATACCAAAAGGTGGTCCCAAATACTCACCAGACAAAAATTATTTCCAAGTGCCTTTTTCTCTTTAAGAAAAAATCGGAAAAAATATTGAAGGCCACATTTAGGAATATCTTCGCACTCTTTCATCTGAACTTTATGTCATTTTATGATTTCTCCACCTTAAAGGCAATGATATGTTAACATTTTCATGTGTTGGCATTTACAAGAACATACTGTGCATAATGTGTAGCAGTTAAGTATCACTTATGTGGAAAAACATCTTAGTTTGCGCACAATTTGTAAGCAGTGTTATGTATATCCGCGAGCGAGTAATTGTTTTCCAAAAGGACATAATATTGTGACGAGCTGACGGATAGAATCGCATTATATAATGCCGATGTCCGGTCAAGGATGTCTTGTTACTCTAATGACCTACACTGGGTCGGGTCACCAATAAGACCTTGAAAGAGGAAGTTGTAACTTCCTTTCTTGACGTTCAGCATGAAGGGGATATTGCAACCACTGGTTGATACGTATCAATATAATGGTTCGGGCAGGGCGGCTTACTTGCCTTCGGTAACTCGTCTCAGTGAAGCAGCACTAGAAAAAAGAGCGGTGGAAATCCTTCCTGCAACAATGAGGCACATTGCATGCACTCTAAGGATTCCTTCGTCGTCATATGACTGAAAAATTGTTAAGCACGGCGTTAAACCCAATCACTCACTCTCATCGCCCACATGTACTAGGCATATACACAGAAATAAATCAGTGTGTTAATTTTAACAAAAAGTATGTTGACTTAGTGATGATCAATTGTATTCTATTATAAAATAATACCGTGTCATATTCAACATAATAAAGTGTTAGTCTAATGTATGTTTTGTGTTGAATTTGAAAGGGTATCACTAACGGAGCGTAAAGATGAGAAACAACTGGCTTGTTTATTTCTAAGATCAGCGACAGACCTTGGACAAACCAAGAAACACGAATAAGTTCAGTACATATATGGTTGAGACGGGTAATCCCGACTGATATAAAATGCCAAATATGAGGAAAAAATTCAGGAACAGTTCATTCATCGTGCAACGTGACAGAGAGTTTGTTAATCAGTTTTGTAAAATTCAGAAATATATCAAAACAGCCATACGGAATTAAATCAAATGCATATCGCACGCACCTGTACTACATAATAAGTAGTTAAATCAAATAATAGTCAATAAGACCAAGACAACTGTTTACGTAAATAAACAATGAAATTTCTCCATGATATTACATTAAATAACAGACGCAAAAATATACCGCCATTATCTCGCAAATCTTGTGAAGGTATGTAAAATGAAGATCGTCCACTAAAACAACCATTTGAATTTTGTAGTATACAAATGAAAGTAACGGTCGCGCAAAAGTAAATAATTTATATAATTTAACAAAATACACAAATAACTGAGAATAATGTACAAAACAATACAAATATTACACATATATATATATATATATATATATATATATATATATATATATATATATATATATATATATATATATATATATATATATATATATATATATATATATATATATATATTCCGGCTTTCAAAGGCGAGTCAGTCCACCTATATATAGAATCCACAGTTCTCAATCTACGGATGATAGTCCGACAACTGCACAGGCTATAACTTATACAACTGATAGAACATATGTGTCATATTTAACAGAATAATCTGTTTCAATAGCAGACTATTTTTAGTGTATAGATTGTACCTGTTAAACCAGTTCTGACATCACTGGTAGTGAAAGTAAAAGTAGATAGTCGTTACTTCAGACTCCAAATTAAAATCTTTAAATGCTGGGCGAGTGTATTACAAAGATTCTCACTCTGTTTTCGTCGCTAATGGTTTTATTTACTCTGAATTGTAGTTAATATACAACAGATATATCAGATAAACCTACATTCTGTATATGGGATTTCACCAGTTCTGACCAATTATATGTAAGCCAGACACATATAGTTGATAAATATTTCATCCATTTATTATCAAGGGAATTAAGCCTGCCTGTTTTCGTGTAATTCATAATTAGACGTGACATGAATTGGCGAAAGTCCGGTATTGAACTTTAAAGGTTTCATTTCTAATTTAAACAAGCAACAATTCTTTGGAGTAGACATATATAGTGATAACGTGCATTTTTACTTGAGTGCGTGTATTTGTATGATGGAGGACGCCACAAAAACCTATACATTTTACTGGTCATTATTGGGATGTGTGGCTGTTTCCACAGTGGCTGATTCCACAAAACCAGTTTTGACTTATGTCAAAAATTTGGAATATGATTTTATGGCTTACTTTTGAGCCGTGTAAATTAATATTTTGACCAATAACATCAATGTTATCTTAACACAAATGTGTCAAAATTTCAACTCTCAAAATCGAAAACTAAACAGTGAGACTACGTTTGAAATTGTCTTTGTGTCTTTGTGTTTTATATTCCCATTTCACCCATGAATTTATTGAACTGGTGGAATAACAGCGCCCCGTGATTTTCATTTCAAAGGGAGAAACAAGTGTATAAATCTAACTGCTTATGACTTCCCCGATTACGGAGACATACATTACGGGAGAGGTCAAACAAAAATCTAGTACAAAAAACTTGATTTAATTCTTCTTTTGCAACCGGATTGCGTGTGTTGTGCAAAGCACTGAAATACATGACTTATGACTGTCATTGTTTCCTGAAATGGTTTAGTAGCAAAGATAAAAACAGTCGTAAGAAAACTCATTTAAAAAAACTGAAAAGGTAGCTGTTGGTAAATTTATGGGCCTCCGTCTGCTAGTCTAGATTTGGCCGGAGATCTCACAATCGTGACGACCATTCCAAGGGGCGGGTCAGGGGAAATACATTTATCTAATTGACCAGTGTTAATATCGGTTAGCTGTCAGTTACCTGTAGACATTTATGCGCAAGAGACTGTGAGTTCTCAGTCCAGTGCATGGTAATCGCCCGTCACAGCAATGCAAGAGCTAGGTTTGAACACATGGTACATTTAGTTTCAGAAACTTTTTCACAGCGTGATTTCTGTGTTTATCTGAAGTTACCCGATTTATTAAGTCGGGGAAATAAAAGTCTTCTAATATGAAAGGGTAGTTTGTCTTGTAACGATATCACACGTGCATAAAGCGTGGCAAACTTCATTGTCACTTTTCAGGAACTTGAGGACTGACATTAGCCAATCAGACGCGTATCGCTGAAATACACTGGTATATCAATGGGGCTGTGAACGGACAACACTGAGGTCTGCAAGTGTAGCAAATAAATTTAACCTGTCAACCTGAGAAGTAATACGTCCAGTTGCCTGTTTTAAGACATTTTTGAAATGTACAGGTCTGGTGCAATTGTAGCTTGAAACTTTCTTCAATTTAGTTCATGAGTAAAAATAAACAAATCTTGCAGCCCTACTGTCAAGTAACAACCTAAGCCTTCGTTAAGTTTAATGCAACGGGGGAGCAGGTGGCTGATAGACTCAACTTTCAGAACAATGGCTGTTACCTAATCTATATTCTGATCGTACGCCATGATTTATATTCTCCGGGAAAGTAAATACTGGCCCTTAACTATATACTGAATACACCAAAAATGAATCTCTCCAGGAGCGTACAAGCTGGTGCTGAACTATAGACTAAATACACCAAAACTGAATCCCTCCAGGAACGTACAAGCTGGTGCCTAATTGTATACTGAATACACCAAAAATGAATCTCTCCAGGAGCGTACAAGATGGTGCTTAACTCTAGACTAAATACACCAAAGTTTAATCTCTCCAGGAACGCACAAGTTGGTGCTTAACTATATACTGGATACACCAAGATTTGATGTCTCCAGCAATTTATACCTGGCTTACACCAAGGTTTAATCTCTCCATAAGGATGTATAGACGGCGTCACAGGAACGTACAAGCTGACGTTGAGGTATATACCGACCCTACACCAAGGTTTAATCCTTCCATAAGGATATATAGACCGCGTCACAGGAACGTACAAGCTAACCCTTCTATATACCGACTTTACACCAAGGTTAAGTCTCTTCATAAGGATATATAGACCACGTCACAAGAACGTACAAACTGATGCTGAGCTATATGCCGACCTTACACCAAGGTTTAATCTCTCCATAAGGATATATAGACCACGTCACAGGAACGTACAAGCTGACGCTGAGCTATATACCGACCTTACACTGAAGTTTATTCCCTCCATGGAGATATCTAGACTACATCACAGAAATTTACAGACTGTGTGAGTTAAGGCAGAGTATGGGGATAACCAACACTCAAGTAAATAAATACAGGAAGAGAAAAGCTGTCAGAGAATTAGATGTATTTACGGAGTAACTCTGCACGTTTCTTTCTTTAGGCCTGCGGTGCTATGTCTGTAACTATTACCATCTAGAATCATCCGATCCAAGGGTGAACCAAGCCTTGTCTGCAATCACATCCTCTTCTGACGAGGACTGCAAAAACAGTGGTACCAGGCAACAAACGTGTCGCTCCGATAGGGAGTACAAATGTGGCAAAGTGAGTGCCACAGTGGAATTTTCGGTGGTTGGAGGTAATTTTCGTCATGTTTCCCATAGCGAAAACTAATTTGATTTAGTTTACAAATATACATGTATACAATTTAAAGCATTACTAAAATTCTTTGAAATTTTGGTGAATTTTCAAGCCAATTTTCAAGACATGACGATACCGTAATACTCTTCCTTTGTGAATCGCCCTGTCCTGCTTGCCCAGTTTCGCATGACGATACCGTAATACTCTTCCTTTGTGAATCGCCCTGTCCTACTTGCCGAGTAACTTATTATCTATGTGAAAAAGTTACTTTTCCTACAGTCTTTCTTCTTTGATAAACTCTATACCTGATGCCTTTCTTCAAGAAATACCTATAGGCTATCAGCATGGATATATCACAAGCCTGTCATCTAATTTTCTGCTTGGTAAAACATGATTGCAAATTCTGGGATTCTTGGTATTTTATAAGCCTTGTACTACTTCTTCTGTACATTTATTTCCGATGATGACACCAATACAGTGACTGAAGTGTGATAGAAGTCATAACTTTAAAATCAATACTTTTCAAATGCTTACTGATGGCTTATCTTATGATAATGACGTTTTGTGATTGTTTGTTTTTTAAATCAGAGGACGTAAAGTTGGGTGCGGTGACTCGTGGCTGCACCCTAAATACCACTATCTCAGATAGGTGTTATGCAGCTACTGACGAGGATAAAACCAAACTGCGAGCGGGCTTTGCTTCCATTGCGACCGTCACCTCTGTTGATGCAACAGGTTGTGTATGCTCTACAGATTTATGCAATGGTCAGCTCAGCATTAGCGCCAAGAGATTCTCTTGGCTGGCTGGGCTGGTCCTGGCGGTGCTGGCACGTCAGCTCTAAAAGCGCTGTACTTCCGCTTTTCAGTTTCAAGAAACACAAAAATATATATAATCGTATGACTAAATACTACCGTTGTTATTGAGAATGGATACATGTTTGTTTACGTTTTTAATAATTCGGTGAAAATTTACTGTACGTGTGACTCTTGAATAGTTCCAGAAATTGAAAGAATCAGAATCATAATCCATTAAATACAAAGCTTATAAGAGCCGTATCTACAAAACAAGAATTCATTTATTCAGATGATCGGAGAGACTTCAGTCAGATGATTTATGACATGTCCACGTTGTCCTAAAATCCACAAGAATGATGTTCTATGTTCGCTGGCCCGTTGAATTCTTGTTATAAGTCCATTTGTTGCACAAATAAAGATTTTTTCCAAGAGTAACTGATTTGTATGTGTATCCCTAATAGGTTTGTCATTGTATTGACAACTTTACCTCATGCTGAATGTATTTATTTATTTATCTATTTGAGTAGTGTTTTACGCCTTACACGAGAATATTTCACTAACACCACGGTGGCCAGCAATATTTCGGGAGGAAACCGGGGAGATCCCGGGGGTAACCAGTGACTGGCCTCATGTTCAAAGCTGTTTAAATTAATAAACTGTACCTGGAGCCAAATTAATGAACTTTTCTTACTGTTTAACCATACTAATTTATATTATACATGTATAAACAATACATAGTTTCGTTCTATCAAACTGAAAGACATTCTGAGAATATATCTGCGAAGGGGCTCCAGCTGCTATTTATTTATTTATGGTGCCACTTCACATTTCGCGAATTTTGTGTCTATGCATTAGGATATCATTAGAGAATAGTATTACTCCCATGTTTCTAGTATCATCTTTAAAGAAGACACAATCCCTTCGGGTTTTTATGACGTCACTTCCGATTAGTTAAAATGATTTTCAGAATTAGCCTCATTACACATAACAAGGTTAAAAATTTCTGACAGAATGTGTAACTTACTTACTTTTGTGGAGACACATAATTCAATACGGCCTCAAAGTTACTTGACCAAATCTGCGCAAAAGCGACGGTGTACAATGTTAAACCTTCCCTAAAACATGTCGGCACCTTGCTTTCATGAATTTCTGCTCCACCCTTTAGTTGCCAACAGTGAAAAAGGTGGGGATAGCAGTAATACTAACAGAGCCTCCTGCGAAGGACTGTCCTTCCAACATGCCCAACATTAGTGCCCGGGAGGGTTATCCAGGCCTTCTGCTTCGCGCGTACACGGTCATTAGGAAAAGACAAGATTATAACGCACAATAAAAATTAATCCAAAAATAGTAAAGTTCTTCAATATAACTACATATCTTTACATCTGACTGTTCAAACTTTACCCTTGTATTTTATTACCGTGTCTATTATTAAATAAACACTTAGATGATGTCGTCTGCTTGTGTGGTTGACAAATACTTTCTCATCAATGTAAAACCCAATGTTGCTTATTATTTGAAAAATCTTATTCAAACGCTGTGAACTACGGCTCAGAAATAATAATGACTCAACCTCACTCCCGAACATTTCTTTCCGTCAGTGCCCACGGTATATTGCCGTTAGACAACAGATCACAATGTCATTACACTAAAATCTTACGTGATACTACCATTACACCAAAACAATAGGTCGCAATTCCATTACAATAAAACCGTAGGTCATACTTCCATTATACCAAAACCACAGGTCGCAATTCCATTACAATAAAACCTTAGGTCATACTTCCATTAAAACAAAACCACAGGTCACAATTCCACTACACTAAAACCTCAGAACATAGTTCCATTACACCAAACAACTGGTTGCAGTTCCATTACACTAAAACTCTAGGTCATACTTTCATTAGACCAAAACCACAGATCACAATTCCATTACACTAAAACCTTAGGTCATATTTTTATTAGATCAAAATCAAAAGTCACAATTCCATTACACTAAAACCTTAGGTCATACTTTTATTAGATCAAAACCACAGACCACAATTCCATTACACTAAAACCTTAGGTCATACTTTTATTAGATCAAAATCAAAAGTCACAACTCCATTACACTAAAACCTTAGGTCATACTTTTATTAGATCAAAACCACAGACCACAATTCCATTACACTAAAATCTTAGGTCATATTATTTTAGGCCAAAACCACAGATAACAATTCCACTACACTAAAACCTTAGGTCATGCTTTCATTAGACCAAAACCAGAGATCACGATTCCAATACACTAAAACTTTAGGTCATACTTTCATTAGACCAAAACCACAGACCACAATTCCACTACACTAAAACCGTAGGTCATAGTTATATTACACCAAAATCACACATAACAATTCCATTACACTAAAAGTTTAGGTTATACTTTCATTAGACCAAAACCTAAAATAACAATTCCATTACACTAAAACTTTAGGTCATACTTTCATTAGACCAAAACCAAAGATCACAATTCCATTACACTAAAACTTTAGGTGACACTTCCATTACATCCAAACCACAGGTCACAATTTTATTACACTAAAACCTTAAGTCATACTTTCATTAGACCAAAACCACAGTTAACAATTGTATTGTTCTAAAACTCTACGACATACTTCCATGAGGCCAAAACCAGAGATCACGATTCCATCACACTAAAACGCGTAGGTCAGTCACCGAAACCGGACATATTTCCACCAGTTTTCAGTTTTGCAAAGGACGTTCGTTCTGCCACAAGGTGACATTACTCTACGTCTCTGAACGGCTCGTTTGTGAGCTTCTGCGGGAGCTGTGACTGTTTTAAAGTGGATTATACCTCCATGCCTGTATTTACCCTGTGTTGTGCTCTGCGGGTGTGACGTCATTCAAAGGCTTGACTGTTCCAGTTCTGTGTAACCTGTGTACTGTGTCCGTGTTCGCTAACCTGGCGAAGTACCTGTCTAGGACAATTTGTGACTTGTGTGAATTGTGTGTTTATCCCATGGTCTTTACGTTGGATTTCCTGGAATACATTCCTTGGGATGCAAAGGTGAAATGAAAACTTGTAAAGACCGATAATACTGATGTGTATGTTGTTGTTGTTGTTGAACTGTCTGTAAAAACTGTACGTCTCATTTTATATATAAAGCATTGTTTACATTGTAATATTGAGTCACTGAGTCTGTTTTCTGTTGCTGCTTTCAATACCGTAACAGAAATTGGGGGCTTGTCCGGGAACTGATTGTTTCCCTTTTGTTTTGCGCCGGATATTTGAAATTAAACACATGTGAGAAGCGATTGCTTAATTTTAACGGTGAATGATTCAGTGGCTAAATATTTACAATGGGAGATTTTGATCCTAAACAGTTTGTTAATGCGCCCTATCAGGATGTTTTTGAGAGTTTAAAGAAGGAAGACTTGGTTAAGTTAGGGACATTTTTAGGTTTGTCCGTAAAGTCTTCATGGAGGAAAAGAGATATGCAGTATACTTTGTTGAAACATTTAGTGGAGATAGGGAAGTTTGATAGTTCTGCATTATCTGATTATGAGTTCGAGGGTCAGTCTGATGCCGAGCTTAAGTTTAAGCAGTTTGAGTTAAAGTTGAGATTGGAGAAAGAGGAAAGAGAGAGAGAGAAAGAGAGGGAACATGAGATAGAGTTAGAAAAGTTGAAAATGCAGAGAGAGAGAGAGAGAGGAAAGAGAGAGGGAAGTGCAGAGAGAGGAAAGAGAGAGGGAAGTGCAGAGAGAGGAAAGGGAGAGGGAAGTCCAGAGAGAGGAAAGAGAGAGGGAAGTGCAGAGAGAGGAGAGAGAGAGGGAAAGAGAATTGGAGTTCCAAATGAAAAAGTTAGAGGTAGAGAGAGATGAGAAACCGGGTCCTTCCGGTAGACAGGGTACAGGATTTGATGTGACCAAATACATTCGGTTAGTTCCATCCTTTCAGGAAAAAGAGGTGGATAAGTATTTTCTGCATTTTGAGAAAATTGCAAATAGTTTGAAGTGGCCTAAAGAGTTCTGGACTATGTTATTACAGAGTGTGCTAATTGGAAAGGCCAGGGAAATTTACACTCAGTTAAGTGTAGAGAATGCTTCCAATTATGACTATGTGAAAGAGGTAATTTTGAAGGGTTATGAATTGGTGCCTGAAGCTTACCGCCAGAAATTTCGTAACTGTGAAAAAGGTAGAGATCAGACATACGTTGAGTTTGGTCGAGCTAAGGAGCAGTTGTTTGATCGCTGGTGTATAGCCAAGAAAATAGGCAAGGATTTTGAAAGTTTGCGTCAGCTTGTGCTGGTGGAAGATTTCAAGCGTTGTATTCATAATGATGTAAAGGTGTTCGTTGATGAGCAGAAGGCGAGTACACTTGAAGAGGCAGCCAGTTTAGCTGATGATTATACCTTGACACATAAGGTTACATACACGGGTAAGCCATTTAATTCATTTATACGTAGAAATACCCAGTCACATGCAACAGGTAGAGGTAGCTCTACACAGAAGGGTTCTACACCAGGCTCCAGTGGTTCTACAGCTCATGGTTCACGTAGTTCAGATTGGAATGGTAGTCCTCGAAATAGGGTCACTTGTAATTTTTGCAAGCGGGTAGGTCACGTGATGAGTGAATGTTACAAGTTGAAAAGGATACGGGAAGCTCAGAATGAGTCTAAGCCCACAGGTCTTTGTGTTACAATGCACAAAACATTGCCGGAAGTTGCATCAGCAGTTAAAAGCAGATCTGAGTTAGCTGATATGGGATTGGATAAGATTCCCAAATGCTCTATGGATACCTTCGCTCCGTTTATCAATTCTGGTTCAGTGTCGCTTAGAAGCGACATGTCTGGTGCTACCCCTATAAAGATATTAAGGGATACTGGGGCATCTCAGTCTCTGTTGTTGATGAATACTCTGCCCTTTTCTGAAGAGTCATACTCTGGGGTTCGTGCCCTTATTAGAGGAGTAGAGTCTAGTGACTTTGTCAGTGTTCCCCTTCATGATATTTATTTGTCATCAGATTTGATATCTGGACCTGTCAGGGTAGGCATTAAGCCTTCATTACCTTTTGAGGGTATTCATTTGTTGTTGGGAAATGACTTGGCATATGATAAAGTTACTGTTGATCCCCTAATGGTTGATAAGCCTTCTCTGAATTCAGTCACAGAGCCAGTTGAAAGCGAGATAGCGGGTTTATATCCGTCCTGTGTTGTTACAAGAGCTATGTCTAGAAAAGTCAGTACAGACCAGGGTAGTACTGTTGATTTGAGTGAGACTTTTCTCAACAACATGTTGGATGGAGATTCTTCCAAATTAGACAGCCAGCAGGAAGTGGATACTTATTTTGTTAGTGGTGATCAGCCATTTTGTAGGACTGAGATGGATTGCTGAACAACACAGTGATCCAAGTATTTCTTGCTTGTTTAATGATGCAGCTAAAGATGGTGAATCTTTACCTGACCCATGCTACTACTATGTCAAGTCTGGCATATTGATGCGGCAGTGGAGGCCTCCCGATGTTTCATTGGAGGATGAATGGGCAGTTAAGCATCAGGTAGTTGTGCCCAAGTCTTATCGTAAAGACATACTGACTATAGCGCATAAAACGCCGTTAGCAGGTCATTTAGGACCTATCAATAAGACCTATCATAAGATTCTCAGTCATTTTTATTGGCCAGGAATAAGGAAAGATGTTACTGAATTTTGCAGGTCTTGTCATGCATGTCAGTTAGTGGGGAAACCTAACCAGACAATCCCCAAGGCAGCCTTGAGGCCTATTCCTGCAATTGGCGAGCCATTCAGTAGAATCTTAATAGATTGTGTTGGTCCGCTACCTAAGACAAAGTCTGGAAATCAGTATATGTTAACCATAATATGTACTTCAACTCGTTTCCCTGAGGCAATTCCACTAAGGAATATTACTGTCAAGACTGTAATTAAGGCTTTAGTTAAGTTCTTCACCATGTTTGGTCTGCCTAAGTCAGTACAGTCAGACCAGGGTTCAAATTTCATGTCTGGTGTGTTCCAACAAGTTATGCATGAGCTAGGTATTAGCCAGTATAAATACTCAGCTTATCACCCACAAAGTCAAGGAGCACTAGAGAGATTCCCTCAGACACTGAAAAGTATGATAAGAACTTACTGCTTTGAGACAGGGAAAGATTGGGACGAGGGTGTACCTTTGTTAATGTTTGCTGTGAGAGAGTCTGTACAAGAGTCACTTAGATTTAGTCCATTTGAGCTTGTGTTTGGCCATACTGTGCGTGGTCCACTACAGTTGTTCAAGGAAAAGTTTGTGTCTGGTGATAGTGACAATGTTAACTTATTACAGTATGTGTCAAGTTTTCGAACTAAGCTCAACAGAGTATGTGAGTTAGCCAGAGAGAATCTTACAGCTTCTCGGAAGAGTATGAAAACTAAGTATGACAAAGAGACAGTAAGACGCAGATTTGAAGTTGGTCAGAAGGTACTGGCCTTACTTCCAGTTAGTGGTAAGCCACTTGAAGCTCGTTATTTTGGACCTTATGTAGTAGACAAGAGGCTAAGTGATCTTAATTATATTATTTTCACTCCTGATCGGCGCAAATCTAGACAACTTTGTCACATTAACATGTTAAAGCCATATGTAGACAGAGATAGCACTGATCTCAATGTTGTACATCCTAGTGGAGTTGCTATCTCTTGTTTTCCAGTGCCAAGTTGTAAGAGAGAATTAAAGCGTTTTTTGGGCATGGCAGGTTATTATCGTAAGTTCTGTAGGAACTATTCATTTGTTAGTGAGCCACTAACTCAGCTGTTAAAGAAAGGTGTTAAATTCTTGTGGTCCATTGAGTGTCAGAGATCTTTTGATAGATTAAAGGCCATGCTAAGCAGCGGCCCCATACTTGTAGCACCTGATTTTAATTTACCATTTAAGCTAGCTGTTGATGCTAGTGATATATCTGCTGGGGCAGTTTTGTTACAAGAAAATGAAACAGATCACGTTGATCACCCTGTATGTTGTTTCTCTTGCAAATTTGACAAGTGCCAGAGAAATTATTCGACAATAGAAAAGGAGTGTCTGTCCTTGATTCTAGCGTTACAGCATTTTGAAGTATATGTGACTTCGTCAAGTTACCCCATTGTTGTGTATACAGATCACAATCCCTTGACCTTCTTGCACAAACTAAAAGGTAAAAACCGAAGATTGTTACGGTGGAGTTTGCTTTTGCAAGAATTTAATCTAGAGATTAGACACATAAAAGGGAAAGATAATGTGATTGCTGATTGTTTGTCACGTGTCTAGTTGGTTTTCTGCAGCTTTGTTTTTAAAGACTGTGGTAAATGTTATTATTATTCATAATTATGAATATGTTAAAGAAAGTTTTATGCAAAACTTTCTTTCCCTGAAGGATGGGGGTGTTATGTATGACTATTTAACGTCTTCATGTACTGTTAGTCTGCGGACCTTTGTGTTATATGTTATAAGCATAACAGGCCCTGTTATATATGTACAGCGCGGACCTGGCCGAAAGCGCCTTGTTCAATGCTCTGTTTATTTAACTGGCTGTTCATTGGCTGTTAATTCTGTGTCTAAAAATAGTTGAATCCACCTGGAGCGTATATAAGCCGTGTTTTCTGTGAAAACCAGTAAATAAACGAAACAGAGTGGAGGTGCACCTAAACACTCTAGGCCAGGAACTGTTCTACCGGTCTATGAAACGTGCTGTCTGCGCCGCCATGGGAGGCCAAAAATAAAAATTGGAAATAGAGAAGGAAATCAATTAAAGAAGAAGACAGGGAAAACAATAAGAAGACCCATGGGACCAAAGAAACTTAACAACCAGGAAACGAAGACCAGAAACATGAAAGACATCATGACAATAGGACTATCTCTTGCTTCAACTAAGTGGATGAGGCCTGACATCCTTGCTCCTCATTTATACTTGTCGCACCTGTTACAGGCACAGGTTTCCAGTACGCTGGTTTTTCCTGGATGGCGTCCGGTATAAGTGGCGGGAGCTCCTTAACTCCACGCCACAGAGGAGGAAGCAAGAGAACAAAACTGTTAACCAATAAATAAAGGCACTACTGTTGTTTTCTCTGTGTGTAAATTTCTGTATAGGCAACTCATTGTAATTTTTTAATGCAGATCTATGTATTTCTAATGTAAAGATAACGTTAATCCCTGTAAATAGCTTACTATTTATCCCCTTTCTGTTAAATGACCATGGCAGCATTTGAACCTATAGAATAAGCTGTAACATGCTACCACAAAGAGGTTAATCCCACTAATTGACTCATGTACATATGTAAATAGTATACCAACGCACTGCTGTTATGTAACCAAAATATTCATGTGTTAAAAAAAAAAAAAAAATAAAACACTGATTTGATGGGCCACGATATCCGCCAGGAAAGTGGCCCCTAAAACAAGTAAATAAACAGAGTGGAGGTATTTTTGCTGCATCCACTAGGAGCCAGGAGAGTGTGAGACGCTCTCGTATCGAGTCCATTATTTTGATATGAGCTGGTGATGCCAGTTTCATTTGGGAGGACAGATTTTTATGCCGGCACCGTTTGTGTACCACAGTAGTACTGATGTCTGGTTTATGTGAATTTCTGCGGAAGTCACGTTTATTGGTGTTCGGATCTTTATTATGATTATACAGTGTTGACTGTGTAATTTGTTTAACACGCTGACCTCACCTGACCGACAAGGTCCTCAAGGACTCTAAACTGAAGTTTTCAGTTTTGCAAAGGACGTTCATTCTGCCACAAGGTGACATTACTCTACGTCTCTGAACGGCTCGTTTGTGAGCTTCTGCGGGAGCTGTGACTGTTTTAAAGTGGATTATACCTCCATGCCTGTATTTACCCTGTGTTGTGCTCTGCGGGTGTGACGTCATTCAAAGGCTTGACTGTTTCCAGTTCTGTGTAACCTGTGTACTGTGTTCGTGTTCGCTAACCTGGCGAAGTACCTGTCTAGGACAATTTGTGACTTGTGTGAATTGTGTGTTTATCCCATGGTCTTTACGTTGGATTTCCTGGAATATATTCCTTGGGATGCAAAGGTGAAATGGAAACTTGTAAAGACCGATAATACTGATGTGTATGTTGTTGTTGTTGTTGAACTGTCTGTAAAAACTGTACGTCTCATTTTAT